>NC_141379.1:17497049-17709549 GCF_017979445.1 Akebia trifoliata
AATGATCGAGGTCCTTGAGGTTACTGCCACTTGACGGGGACAAAAGAGTGCCTAACACCTTTCCTTTTCTCCAACCGAGTCGCTTACCCCGATCCCTAGGTTTGGATTAGTTCCTATCCGTCGCGAGTCACTAAAATATCAAAACGTCATTTTCTCAAAAAATGTACATCGGGTGACCATTCACACCCACTTACAATATGAATGGTGGCGACTCCAATCTTTAGTAGATGTGATCGTCGTAATGACGAAAACCACGTATCTGAATGGTGGCGACTCCAATCTTTAGTAGATGTGACCGTCGTAATGACGAAAACCACGTATCTATAGATACGTGATTTTCGTCATTTACAACGGCCACATCTACTAAAGATTGGAGTCGCCACCAATTATATTGTAAGTAGTGTGAATGGTCACCCGATGTACATTTTTCAAAAAATGACATTTTCAGCATTTTAGTGACTCACGATGGATAAGGGGTAATCAAACTTTGAGATTCGGGTAAGCGGCTCAGTTGGAGAAAAGGAAAGGGGTTAGGCACCATTTTCTCCTCGCCAAGTGACGGTAACCTCAAAGAACTCGATCATGTGATAATAAAAAATTAGAAAAAGAGAGTGACACGTGTCGTGCATTTGTACCCTAGATAGGGGTTTGCTTTCAATTCGATCATAGGATCATCTCATTGATGGAGATAATCCTTATATATCCTTTGCCTTGAGAACCACACATCCTAAAAACAAGATGAAGAGAAGAAGGGGATAATAGGAAAGGGAGGAAGAGAGGATAGAGAGGGGGGGTATTTGTTGCACCCACCTTGTATCATTGATCTTCTTTTCTTCTTCTTCTTCTTCTTAAATTCTCTTGAGTCCTTAGGGATTTAGAAAGATTACTTTTTTTTGTGGAAGATTAGTATGAAATTGGAGAAGAGATGAGGAGACAAGATGGATTTTTGTTTTTTTTTTTTAGTAAGACTTGGTAAAAAGAATTGGTAGGATTTTTCTTGATAATAGTGGTTTAACCATTTTTGGGAAGAAGAAGGGAGTTTTTATAATGTTTGGAGGGTCCTTAGGGGTATAATGGGGTGAAAGTTAGGAGAATTGGTAATGACATTCTTTTTTAAAATGGGGGTATGAAATTTGTAGTGGGATTGAGGGTAGTTTTGTAATGAATGAAAATGGGTGAGGTTTTGATCCAAATGATTTGGATCCTACCCAAATCCATTTGGGTAGAGTGTTTGATAGGGTGAGATGAGTGATGGTTGATGGAAATAATGAGGGTGTAAGGGAGTTGTTTAGAGAAGGAATGTTAGGTGGGTTGAGGAGGTGAGGTGTGTAGATTTAGGAGAATGGGTTATGTAAGAAGTTGGTAGATTGATTTTTAAGAGGATAAAAGGGATGAAGACATGTGGCAATCATGATGAGAGGGTGAGGTGATGAGATTGGTTGATTGGTTGATGGTGATTGTTTGATTAGAGAGAAGGGTGTAGGTTAGTTAGTTGATGATGAGAGGGGTATGGGTTGAGGTGATTTTATTGGAATGTTTTAAGGAAGGTAATGGGTAGAGATATGGGTTGTGATGTGGGTGGTTGATGATATTAGAGAATGATGATAGGTTAGGGGTATTGGGTATGGGTTGTGATGTGGGTGGTTGTTGATGTTAGAGAATGGGGATAGGTTAGGTTAGGGTAGGGTATGGGTTGAGATGATTTTAGAGGGGAGTGATGTGAGTTAGATGAATTGTTAGAGAATGATGAGGGGTAGTGATTAGATGAGGGAGGTGAAAGGGGATGATGACATGTGTTATCTTTTAATGTTGAGGGGTTGATTGGTTGACGTGGGTTGTGATTAATGGGTTAAGGTTGTGGGTTGGATAATGAATTGGGTATGGATAATGTTTTGTGGGCTTTGTAATGTTGGACTTGGGTTTTAAGAGGGTTTTAGATTGTTTTGCATTGGGTAGGGTTTGCTTTGGATTGGATTTTGAGGGTAGGTAGGTTTTAGGATTTAGGTGATATGGGATTAATTTTAGGTGAGGGTGTAAATTGATTTTTGGATAATTACAGGTTTATGAGATTTGAATGGGCTTAAGGTGTTTGTGGATTTCGGAACGGAGCGGAGCGGTAGAGGGTAGATGAAGGTTAAGTATCCCAAGTCTCACATTTTTTAATTTTTTTGAGATTTTTGCAATAATTATTTTGATAAGAAATGCCACGTGTTGGCAAATCGGGCTTTTTAGGCCCATTGGAGAATTTTATAGAGAATTCGGGTATTTTTGGATACCCGAGCGGAGCGGTGAAGGTTGGGAAGATATAGGTTAGTTCAAATCCCTTTGGTGGGTCCCTTAGACCATTGGGTGGTCTTAGGGGCCTTTGCTCAATCCAAATGCCATTTTTCAGTTATTTGGGCCCTTGAGGCCCGTTGGCCAACTTTGTCAAAAGCCGATGTTTTGAGTGGAGCAGGGTAGATGGGAGCATGCCCGATCTTTTCATGTGGGTCCATTAGACCCTTAGGGGGTCTTAGGGACCTTGATTTTGACAAAAGTGCCACATTTTAATGATTCGGGCTTTTGAGGCCCATTGGCCAAGTTTATTGAAAAACTGCTATTTTTGAGCCCTTTCGAGTGAAGGCCCGTTCAAATTGGGGTGTTTACAACCATAAGTTAGAGAAAGTCTAAACGACAGTGAGTTTGCTCAGCAACATAGCTTGGAAGTCTAGTTTTACGAAAATAGGTCAAAACCTCGGATGTAATTAATAAGTCCTTAGATGAGTTAAAAGACTCAAATGTGCCCATACTGGGTGAAAATCTAAAATTTTGGATTTCCAAGAGTGCTACACCCCATTAGATTTTTGAAGGTGTTCAAATCGCATCGAATCCAGAGGTTTTGTGAGAATATTGGCAAGTTGATTCTCGGTCAGAATATATTCGAGAGAAATAACATGATCTTCAACGAGCTCACGCATAAAATGATGGCGAATGTCGATATGTATTGTCTAAGAGTGTTGGATTGGGTTTCGAGAGATATTGATGGCGCTAGTGTTGTCACAAAATAAGTTCATCATATCTTGAGACAACCCATAGTCCAAAAGCATATGCTTTATCCACAAGAGTTGTGTACAACAACTTTCGGCCACAATGTCCTCTGCCTCAACGGTGGACAGAGAAATGAAGTTCTGTTTCTTGTTTTGCCAAGCAACAAGATAGTTTCCAATATAAAAATAACTATCATTGGTGAATTTCTAGTCATCAATGTTTTTGTGGCCCAATCGGTGTCAAAGTACCCAGCAATAATAGAAGATGAATCAAAGGGGTACCAAAGACCGTACTCGGAGGGGCCAGCCACATAACGAATGATCCGTTTGACAACTGTTAAATACGATTTCTTATGATCAACTTAAAAATGGGCACAGGCTCCAACAGAATAGGAGATGATCGATTGATTAGCTGTTAAGTAGATAAGGTTACTAATCATACTCCTATAGAGGTGTTGATCCACACTTTTTCCAAATAGATCTTTAGAAAATATGAGTGTGGTGCCAATTGGGGTGCAGTGAGTTCGTCCAAACTAAAGACCAAAATGATCTACCAATCCGCACGCATACTTGGTTTGGAAAAAAAATATACCATCCTTGAGTTCTTTAACCTACAATCCTAAGAAGAAATTGAGCTCACCCACCATATTCATTTCAAATTTAGATTGTATCAAGTGGACAAACTTGTGATCCATTTCTTCATTAGTGGAATTGAACACAATGTTGTCCATATAGATCTGGGCAATAAGGGTATGACCCTTGACCTTTTGAACAAATAGTGTTTGATCAACACTACCCTTAGTATAGTTATGGTTGCTCAAGAATTGAGTCAATCGTTCATACCAAGCACGAGGGGCTTATTTAAGGCCGTAGATTACCTTTTTAAGTCTAAAGACTTTTTGAGGATGTTTAGGGTCAATCAACATATAGTCCTCATCTAAGATGTCATTTAGAAACACACTTTTAATATCCGTCTGAAATAATTTAAATTTCATGGAGCATGTTATGGACATTAAAATACGAATCGACTCAAGTCTGGCAACAGAGGTAAATGTTTCATCAAAGTTAACACCCTAAATCTGAGAATATCCCCAAGCTACAAGATGAGCTTTGTTTTGAACAACATTGCTAAGTTCATTGAACTTATTCTTGTATATCTATTTGGTTTCGATGACATTCTTATCAGATGGTCTTGGTATTAAGTACCACACCTGATTCCAAGTAAACTAAAGAAGTTCCTCTTGCATGGCTTGAAGCCAATTTTCATCAATATTTTTGGGCTCCATTTTGGATGTGAAACAGAAATGACTTTTCAACGTCTCAAGCAGTCGTTGGATTTTAACACCGATATGAGGATCTCCAAGGATTTGACTGGCGATATGATCTTTGATAATAGGTAGTGTTTCCGAAACATGAGACATTGAGGGAGGTATGGACGAAGCAGGAAATATGCCCCCGTCCTCAACCTTTGGGTTAGAAGAGCCATTGTCGTTGATGGGTGGGTTGATCATCGATCACCATATTTATGAATTCTGGGATAGATGAGGTTCTCTGATTAAAGATTTGAAAAGCACGACTACTTGAAGAATATTGCAAAAAGATTGCTTGGTAGCTCTTCGAATCAAACTTCCCCAAGTGTTCGTGGTCTTTTAGGATATAACATTTACTACCAAAGACTTTGAAGTGCTTGACACTAGGAGTTTTGCCATTCCACAGTTCATAAGTTGTTTTATTTAAGCTTATTCGAAGATATACTTGATTGATAATGTGGCAGGGGGTACTTACAGCTTCGGCCTACAGATTTTTGGGAAGATTTTTACTATGAAGCATGATTGTGGCTATTTCCTGAAGAACGTGATTTTTTCCTCTCAGTAACTCCATTCTACTGAGGGGTCTTAGGAGTTGAGAATTCATGTTGGATTCCATTTTCATCATAGAAATGTGTGAACTGACCATCCCCAAAATTTTCACCATGATCATTTCTAATCCTACCTATGATAGATTTTTTTTTCTGTCTGGATATGCCTAATAATCTTTTTGAATTCATCAAAAGTATCAGATTTTTATCGTAAGAAAGTGACCTAGGTGAATCTAGAGTAATCATCAAAGATCACCAAGAAATACTTCTTACCTCCTAGACTTCTTACTTTAGTGGGATCCACAAGGTCCATGTGTAAAAGAGCTAGGGGTTTTGAGGTTGCAAGAGTAGTTGTCTTTTTGTGGGTACTTCAAATTTGTTTACCAATTTGGCACTCCCTACAGATGTCTCTTGCTTGTTTAGACACCTTGGGTAATTCTCTGACTAAGCCTTTTGAGACAACACGAAACAAGTTCTTGTAGTGAACATAACCGAGTCGTTGATGCCACAACTGGACTTCATCAACTTGCACCACATTGCTCACACCAAAGTCGGTGGTTTTTCCAGTATTTTCGATAACATAACAGTTAACAAAAGTATGAGGACCTCTCATAATAACTTTGTCATTGGGGGTAGAGATCTCACAGACTTTACGATTGAAAGTTACCCGATGGTATTTATCGCATATTTGGGATATGCTAAGAAGGTTATGTTTCAAACCATCAATGCATAACACATTTTCCATCGTGGGCAATCTAGGACCATTGACACTTCCTCGTCCAATAATCCTAGCAGTGCTGCCATCACCAAAGGTGACTAACTCTCCATGAAAGTCAACCATGTCACTAAATTGACTTCGGTTACCCGTCATATGTCGAGAACAACTACTAACAAGGTACCACCATGAACATTTTTTAGCCTTTTTACTGAAAAGATGTAATAGGGCATAAAGCATAAGCAGTGTAAGAAAATAAATCACTTTTTGTGAAATGTGCAAGTAAAGCATAGTGTTAAAAGTCTATGCTAAGTTAAAGAGTAGACAAGCAGTTAAGTGTGTAGGGTAAATAGTGTGAAAAAGTAAAGTTTATGTTAAAGGTAGAATAGCAATTGGCATAAAAACAAAATTTTATTAATGAAAGAAGTACAAGAGAAATCCCAAGAATGGGAGAGTATAGAAAATACCAACAAAAGCAAAGTAGTAGCAAAGTACAACATAAATATGTCTTTATTCGACATCAAATGACTGGTTGGCAGAAGATGAAACCTTAATAGCAGGATTGGGAAGATCAATTGCCTTGACTTGATCAACATCGATAATAAGGACATGAGGCAAATATTTGGCATGAGTGGACAAACTGGTCAGCCTGGCTTGATTCAAATCTATGATTCGCCCAGCCTTCATAAGCTTACCAAGAACTTGATCCAAGTCGACAACTGGGTTCCCCTCCTGATCCAATTGGAAGGGTGGGGCTCGCCTAAACCAACTAAGAATTCCTTAGAAGGAGGACCAACAGGACCATCGTACCCTTTCTTGTCATCTTCGTGCTCCTCCCCATATTGAAGTTGAGTAGCCTCAAATCTTTCGTGATAGGCTTTAGTAGAAGCTTCCTTCGCCAACCGAGAGTATTGAGCCTATAGTTGCCCCAATAGTTTCTTGGTTTTAAACTTATCCTTCTTGGCTTATGTTGCCCTAACTATTTCAAGACCAACCCTGAGGGAGCTTAGCTCAAACTCTTGTTATTGTACACGCTTTTGGAGATCCACCAGCTCTACATCTTTCCTTTGCATTCTCTCATTGTAACTGGTTAGTTCTAGGTGAAAAATACCTTAGAAATCTACTAGCTTCCTATTACTGGCTTCCAAGTCTAAGTTTGCCTTGGAAAATTGGGCAAAATTTGCCTCCATATCTTTTTTGGCCTCCTTAGAAAATTGGCTAAAGGAGGCTAGTTCAGCCTAGAGTAGAGTAATTTTTTTCTCATACTCTCTAGTCAAAGTAATTGCTTGGTTCTCACCCTCACGCCATTTCAAGAAGGTCAAGGTACCATATGTATTGGCCTACAAGAAGAATAAAGTAGTTAAAGCATAAAGAATATGGAGCAGAATGAAAAGAGTAGAAAATTACCTGATAAAAGTCATGAATAAATCGACCAAAACTTATATCAGCATTGGCTCGGTCCACAACATCCTAGTCTTTAGAAGAAATGAAGTGGGAAAGCAGAGAGACAGTAATGATAGGGTTCCTCACCCCGCAGCTCATGTTGAAGGCATAGTTGAAATGGGGCTGAAAGTTGTTGTTTTCGTTTCCATCTCAAAGGAAGGCCCCTCCAGGAGAATCCAACTTCCTCCAAGGGAGTCTTAATGTCACTAGGACCCCTTTGCTCAGATTTTCATGGAAGGAAAGGACTTCTCAAGCTCTTCCTAGTCAATATGCGCCTCTTGCACAGCTGAAGCTCAGAAACAAGGCTGTGCTCCCTGATGGTATCCGAGCTCTGCATTGCTTGAGCATGAATCTCCTCAAGAAGCTCAGTAGAAGCAGCAACAACAGAAGCAGAGGTAAAAGTAGGAGCGGCTTGCTCTCACGCACCAGTATCAGCTAACCTAATTTTCTAGTGGGGGTGGAAGCACAAGGGGTCAAATTCTTTTTCTCTCTATTTTGGTTAGAGGGAAGAGTAGTCTTGATAATAGTAGTCTCGAAAGGTCAATATTCATGGCATCGGAGGACCCTAAAGGGGATAGAGGGGAGAAAAGTTAGGAATAGAGGCAAAAGGAGAAGGAGGATCTCTCGAGATCCACTCGACCTGATAAAATGAGGCCCATCGTGTAGGTGGCTGAGGCAAAATAGAAGGGGAAAGGTAAGTCTGGTTTCCTTTAACTACCCTGTCAACCATCCTAGTATGGAGGCCCACTACCACTAGCCTCCTATCTTTGGAAGCTCCGTGTTGTTCTTTCCTAGCCTCAACAATGAAAATGGTTGAATAATCTATAGAGACAAAAGAAAATAAGGTCAAAGTTAGATTCAACTACAGACAAAACTGAAGAGTGGGACACAACTAGGTGCCTAAAAACCAGTCTTACTTTTACTTAGGTAGAATCTTTTCATAAAGAGGCACATAGTAAGAAATTGTTTAAGATTTTGAGTGATATAACCTTCTATTCTTGGGGAGGTACTTGTGAGTTATTGTCTTTCAAGAAAGCTCTAACCTAATGTTATGTAGGATATCGCTTAATGCTTTTAAGGCATAGTTGTATAATATATCCCTTTGTTCTCAAAAGGGATATATTATAGTGTTTTTGTCATTCTAAGGTAAACTACAGTCGTCTAGCATTCTTCTTTTCTACTATAAGTAAATAAGGGTTGCGAGGATCTGCTTCTCAATTGAACCAATCTCTGTGATCTATCTCTTAAGACAGAGCATGGCTGTCAAACTCTTCAATCTATTACATGAGAGCTACGAGGACCAGAGTCTCAAAAGAGCCCAACTCAGTGCTATATTACTTGTGCTAGAGTAGGACTCCAACAAACTTCTTACTTTGCCAATTAAGGTAGAGAAGACCCACGTAAGTTCGGACCTAGGTGGGGTTCATCTTTAGTTATATTGTACTCGTGGTAGAATAGGGTCCCTACTAGCTGCTTACTCTGCCAATTAAGGTAGAGAAGACCCACGTAGGCCCAAACTTATGTGGGATCCATCTTTAGTGCTCTTGGACACGTGATAAAATAAGGCCCCGACTAGCTTCTTAGCTTGCTAGTTAAGGCAGAGAAGACCCACGTAGGCCCAAGATCCATCTTTAGTACTATAATACTAGAGTCAGAGTAGGACCCAGACCAACTTCTTACTTTGCTTATTACGGTAGAGAAGACCCACGTAGGATCCATCTTTAGTGCTTTTGTCTCGTGTTAGAGTAGGGTTCCGACCAGCTTCTTATTCTACCAATTGTAAACACCCCATTTTTACATCTACTTAATTCGACAATTCATCCCTCAATTGTGGTGAATTCCTAATGATGAGTGAAAAAAACTCGAAGACTTGTGAATACTGTCCCCAATCTCCTGTTTCTAGTCATTTCATCTCCCTTACTCGTTACAACTTGACATAGAAATTTACACGTGCTTAGGATCGCTACACCGTACACCCGATTTAGCAAGCATGTATGCTTAGGTTCGTTACACAATTTGATAATTTAGAGACCTTACCATACTAGGAAAATATGACCTCGAGACTTAGAAATAACCACGTTGAAATCTTACGCCAAAATTCGTAAAAACCTGCAAAAATTACCAAAATGATGAAAATACCTCTCATGAATTTGAAATCTTCAAAAAATCTTGAAAGTACCTTGATTGTACTCAGAATATGATTTCGAGTCTAATGAGACCTAAATTGATGAAAACAAAGAAATTTATGAGAAATCACAAAGATGATCGAAATACCCCTCAATGTTCGATTTTGACTTAGAGATTTTGATTTTTAGGAAATAGATAAATTGAAAAAAAATCTCTAATCAGAATTAAATTCAAATTCAAATTTAACAATCGATTAAAATTCAGCTTCAAATAAAAAAATTCAAAGTAAATCAACATTAAACTAAAATTAAAATTCACCCGACCAATTAAAATTTAAAGCCAACTTAAAATTAAAAATTAATTGACCAATTAAAATCAAATCGAATTTAAAATCAAATGAAAATTTCAAATCAAAATTTATCAATCAATAAAATAAAAATTAAAAATTCAATCGACTAATCAAGCCAAAATTAAATCAACCAATCAAAGATTAAATTAAAATTCAATTAACCAATCTTATCAAATTTGAAGTAAAATACGAACGATCAAAAAAAAATTTCAATTCAAAAATCAATTAACTCACAAAATTGGAAATTAAAATTGAAGCGAACAGGTCCTCTATCTAATTCTTTACTTACTCTCCCTCTCTTTTAAGTCTCTCTCTGTTGTGAGGTCTTCCTCTCTTATTTTTCTGGACAACAAGAAGAAGAGAAGAAGAAGAAAGACAATGGCAATCAACTATCTCTTTTGGGCATGTCTTCTTCTCTTTGACTACAAAATCTACTTCCTCTTTCCAAATCTCTCAAACCCCTCTCTTCTTCACATCCATCTGTTAGAGGTCTTTTCCCTGGACTTCTTCTTCTCTTTTGGCTGTACCAACGCCCCAGCTCTTTCTCCATGTTGCGACAATGTCCTTGCCTACATCTCTCTACTCTCATCTTTCTCACGTTCCGCTCTTTGTAACAGCAGCTCCCCTATCA
This sequence comes from Akebia trifoliata, assembly GCF_017979445.1. Classification (NCBI taxonomy): domain Eukaryota; kingdom Viridiplantae; phylum Streptophyta; class Magnoliopsida; order Ranunculales; family Lardizabalaceae; genus Akebia; species Akebia trifoliata. Next base: position 17,507,199 of record NC_141379.1, read on the forward strand.
ACAGCTCTCTCACTCTCACAGCTAGAATCTCACATTGATAGCGGCCCCAACCATTCCATCTTCCCTTTAATAACTAACAACAACCACGACTTTGTCTCTCTAAAAGAAAATTTTTTTATCTTGAACACAACAATCATTACAGTCCCATTTTCTCTCTCAAAATGTCCTAAACCCAGCAACCTTGTCTACAACTGTTCTTTTCTTTTATTAATCGCCTCAGTAGCCCCACTTCTATGGCCTTCATTTTTTTTGTCAGCCATTTACTCAGCTGTAGACACCCCATTTTTGCATCCGCCTGATTAATCAACTCGTCAACCCGATCGCAAGGATTCCCAATGATGGATGTGTATTCCATTGCTTTACTTTGTTACCAGATTTGTTTCAGAAATCCAGATGAGGTATCTCGAATTGACAAAACCTTAGAAACCACGCTACGCTAGGAAAGTACGACCTCAGAAACATAGAAATCATCATCTTGCAGACCAAAAAGAAGCTTCACGATAAAAATCACTAAAAATTACCAAATTACCGAAATACCCCTAATCTCAAAACAACCCTAGAGCCTACGTTACGCTTAGGAAAACCCATTCGAACACATAAAATGACAAATCGGAACCAAATAAATCATTTCACCAATTTTAACAGAATTTGACAAAATTACGAAAATGCCCCTCATAAAGTTCACAACCATTTCACACAAAAAATTTCATAAATAACAAAAACTAATATTTCCATTGAATTCCTTACGAAAAACCGATTCTAAAACATCCTAGAACATTAAAAACCGACTTAAAACGTGAAAAGTCCTCTCCGGGGGCAAAACGGTAATTTCACAATTTTCATGATAAAAAATTCTGAAATTAAAAAATAAAACATTAAATAATTAAATTTAAACATTAATGAAATTAATTTAAAAATTTGAACCTAAAAAATCGATTAATCGGACTCTCAGGCAAAATTGTTGAGGGTTCGTGGGATATTTCTTTAAGGACCCCTCCATTTGGGGGTCCAAAGAATTAAAATATTTTAGAGGAGGGGTTCTCCAAAAATCAAAGTAAATCAAGCAAGACTAAGGTCAAGGTATTAAAGTCAATCAAGTGAGACTGAAGTCAAAATTAAAGTCAATTAAGCAAGACTGAAGTCAAGATATTAAAAGTCAATCAATAAGACTAAAGTCAAAACATTAAAAGTCAATCAAATAAGACCAAAAGTCATAATAGAATTCTAATTAATAATAACTCTATCTAATAGGTTCTAACTTAAAAACAATTCTAATTAAAACACAATTCTACCTAAAACAATCTAAATAAAACACAACTCTAATTAAAAGAACTCTAATTAAATACTAACTTTACCAAATCAACTCCTGAAAACAAATCTATAAATAGAGGTGCTCACACCCTATTTTCGTATCAAATCATAAACCCTAGGAGAAGTAGGTCTAGAAGCTCCCCTAGTCCCCCATAAACCCTAGTTTTGGAGTCCCAACTCCTTAGCTAACATCCCTCCTTCAATTTTAGTCTAGAAATCACCCAAAAACCTTCTTAAAACATCCCCAAATCCGCAACGAACTTGAAGATTTCAGATTCAAAAACAAGGAGATACCTTACCTCGGAGATCCGAAGTCAAATCCAGAAAACAGAACGAAGCAAGGGAGCACGGTACAAGGAGTTCTTTTTGTCAGATCTGAGGGAACCAAGTCCTTGCCATCGGAAAGGTAAACCTTTTATTTTATTTATTTTCTTATCTAGGTTTTAGCAATGTAATTTACTTGGGAATTTAGTAGAGATCGGCTTTGGCCGGGCGGGGTTGGTGCCTAACACCTTCCAACCCCGTAACTTGATCCCCGAATTCAGTTTTTTTTTGGTTTTAGATTAGTTTTTATCCGTTTAGAGTCATTGATCGGTTCCTAGACCGTAATAACTAGGTGGCGACTCCCAAACCTCAGAGTCAAAGCGGATCCGCGCACCCCGCGGATCGAGGGCGCTTTCAGTGGCGACTCCACTGGGGACATTGAGATCAAACTTGAAAAACCCCCCAAGTATGGGGGACATTGCCAAGACCCCTAGTTTATTTGTTTTGGTATTTTTTATTTAATTTTTAGTTAGTTTTCATGTTATGGTGTCTTTATTATTTTTTATTCTGGTTCGTACGTCATTGATTTTTGATTCTACTTGGAGCACTTTGATTTAACATATCATCTCTATGGTTTTAATCCAAGGGCCATTCGGAATGATCCGAAATAATACGAGATTTCGAAAGAATACTTTTATTGAGGATGGATTTTTGGACCATGATTTTTTTTTTTTACATATAAGTAATTTCGATTGAAAAAAAATTTTTTTTTTTATTAAGTTATTTGTTTTTTTCGCTTATTAGGTAGGTAGTCATTTTTATTTTAGTTTATTAGGCAAACCATGCTGTCCATTAAGCATATAGAGTTTCAAAAAAAAAAAAAAAACAAAAAAAAGCAACAAAAAAGTTTTTCTGGCCAACAGCAGCCTCAATGGTGCGCCCCAAGTAAAGCGATGTGAGCTTTTTTTCAACGATTTTTTCATTGGGGTGCCATAAGCAAAATCTCGCTTTTAATTTTTTTAATCCTTTCCTTTTAAGGGAAGTCCTCTTCCCCATGTGATTCAGCTCGACAGAGACTCGAGAAAGTCTTCTCCTCGAAAGTTCCAAACCCCATGTTTTGGTTAATAAGCTCGAACGATCCCGAGTTTTGAGTCGTGTTGGTCTGATACTTCGCGGTCGAATGAGAACCATGAACTGAAAATAAACGAGAGGGAGAACCATCGCGGTTTCCTCAAACTCTCCCCTTGTGTTCACTTAGAAATAGAAAAACCTGCATTCTCATGGAGTTTTGTACAGTTTTGAACTCATGATTCAAGGTTGAACGATCCGTTGATGATGCGGTGAGTTGATTTCTGTTCAACTAAAAGAAAATTGAATTCAAAGAACGAACGGCTGGAGAAGAAGTCCCAGAAGAGATTTCCCTCATCACAGCGCTGAAATGGTGAACAATTCGTTGACAAATCCCATGTTACGGCTAATCTCAACGCTGATATGCTGTTATGATTTGATCTCCGACGCTGGTCCTGCTGTTATGAGTTTGATCTCGACGGTTAAGGTTCTGCTGATCTCGACGGTAATCTACTGTTAAGGTTGATCTCGACGTTAAGCGTTGATCTCGACGTTAAGCTGCCGTTGAGCTCGACGCTGGTCCTCTGCTTCGATCTCGACGATGGCCTGCTGTTAGAGGATGATCTCGACGATTTAACCTGCTGATCTCGACGACTAGGCTGCTGTTATAGTTGATCTCGACGTTGAGCTCGACGTTATCCTGCTGTTTTAAAACAAAATCATTTTTTTTTTTTTTTTAAAAAGAGAAATTAATTTGTTTCTAAAAAGAAAAAATCAAAATAATAAAAAAAAGAATTGGAGATTTTCTTTCATAAAAAAAGGGAGTTAAAAAAACAACAAAAGTTCATTTTTCTAGATGTTACCAATAGCAACATAATGCAAGTTTCTTTGTTTTGTTTTGTGAATTTCCTTGATTGGGCTCAATTTATTTAGAAAAAAGTTAAAAAATAAATGAACAAAACCATCCTCATTATCTCATCAATCATCATTATACCTTCAATTCAATACCCTTAGAAATTTCGAATTATTTCGGGTCGCCCAAAACACTCTTGATTGGACTATAAAGTTTATCAAATCATTGCGATGATCGGGTCTAATTGATTGCCACATATCATATATGTGCATGTTTAAATCGTGAAGCGGACCATATATTAATTCATGATAATTGCCTATTTAATATGCCATAATATCATTGGGAATGCATGTTTGATGTTGGTCACAATGTTGATCATGATTAAATGTTTGTGTGATTGGAATGGTGCTTATGTCCATATAATTCATGTTATAATTGGTTTGATTGGGCCATGGGCCCATTTGTTTGGAAAAAGCCCCGGGCACACCCCACTTATTTTGCACACACCACATGCACGTTTACTCTTTACTCACTTACACGTCCCATTTAGCCAACGTGGCACTAGTGCGTGGCCCGGTCTCTTCGGAGATGCGACGTCATTCATGAAACCCACAACTCCAGTCACGTACCTTAGGGTATATCGAACTGGGGCATCAATACCGTCTGATCAGGTGATTCTGAGAGACATATTGATGCACCCATGCTGGGGTGACCTGAGCCTTTGTCCTATTGTAAGCCACACAGTCACATGTCCCGATTGCCAACGTAGTACTAGTACGTGGTCGGTCCCTCGTGGATGCCAAACCATTTATGAAAGCTACAACTCTTGACTCGTACCCGTAGGTATAAAAGGTAATCTAAGTATATCAATTGCACTTCTTGGTCAAAACCGGTGCCTAAGCAAGATCTTGCCCCGCTGTACCCTACTGTACGAGGGGGATAGACTACGTCTATTCTAGACGAGAGGTATTTAAGTGGGCCCTTGTTCAGCATTGTGCGCCACCTCTCAACTGGAGATCAAACTGGCTGTTTTTTACTTCAGAGAAGTGAATTGAGGTTTTAGATTATCACCTATACGGTATATCAAACCAAGTCACCACGTATCGAAAGGTATATAGGTGTGCTTGGGCAAGGGTGGCCAGATAAAAATGCATTGCACGTAGTAAGCCTAGAGTCTAGAAACCTTCCCCATAGGTCACGACTCGAACTTATCGTGGGTGTTCCCGGGTTGTTTATTGAATGAATGCCTGTTGTTGGATGAATGTATGTGAGTGATGCGAATGATGAGATCAAAGTGTATGTTTGTCCCGCAAGGATCAAAGAAATTTATTTTTTGAAAATTAAAACGGGTGCACCGACCCAGTAAAGAATCCATTCTTTTACAATAATGACCCATTCCATCCAGATCCAACAATCATGATGGACCGGGCCAGTTAAATCAAAATGGAAATCGAATTTTCAAAGAAGAGAAAGAAAATATTTTTCAAAAAGATTATTTTTCCAAAGAAGTGTTCTTTAGAAGAAACATTTTCCAGAAAATATATTTTCCAGAAAAATTTTTCCAAAAGAATGAAATTTTCCAAAAGAAAATAAATTAATCTTTTACATGGACCATTGGAAGAGTACTAAAATCCTCTTTTGTGTCAAACCAGGATGTTAGCCGTCGGCGATAACCCAATCGATCAGTTAGTCAAAACAACCGTCATAGGGATGCACCCTGTAGAGAAGATCAATTTTGGGAGATTCATGTTGAGGAGTGCTCTTTATTTCCATGAGTTTGAGATAACCTGGAACCTCTTACATGCTATGGCTAAACGATGGAACCCCTACCTTCACATATTCCACATTGGGCGTATACACTTGTGCCCTACTCACGAGGATTTTTGTGGTATTATGGGGATATTCACTTCAGGACCTCTAGTCCGGCCCTCATTGAAGACCGGATATTCTTGTGCCCTCGCCACAGGATTGAATATTTCCAAAGAAGAAGCCAAGGCCCTAATCCATAACGGGAGACTGGATTTAGTACCTTTACTGGCCCGTACCGCTCCCCGCAGTCATCCTATCAATGTAAAACCCGAAGCCTGGCGAGCCACTAGAGACTATCGATTATGCTTAGGAATCCTAGCCCAATACATACTGACCTCTAATAGTGATGGCCAAACTATCCCTGAGTCCTTCATAGATATAGCCTCTCAACTCTCGAGGAAAGCCAACCCACTACCCCTCATCTTAGCTGAAACCTTCTCAGGTCTAGATGCCATAAAAAATGGTGAGCGGGAAAGCTTCAGAGGAAGTCCCCACTTACTCTATATGTGCTTTGTGATCGTCTTAAGATTGTAGATATGTCCCCTCAAACCTCGAATATGGGCCAGAACACTTCTCCAAGAGAAACCTGTTAGTGCGTCACAACTCAGTCAAAGCCTGGAGTAAATGGTTAGACTCTCGCTTAGCTCGTCATATCGGTTTTAAGATGTCCTTGGTGGATGACTGATCCCCCATTCTAGGAACCAAAGGATCCTACTATGTCCGTCTGATCGGTTTAGAAGAAACATCTTTTTACCATCCTAATTTGATCCCAGAACAGTATGATGTACCCATAGAGTTATCCTTATCTCAACCCAAAGCTTTCTTTTCCCCCGAGCCTTTGACTGAAAAGTTAGTACACCTCCATTGAGAAAGCATGGAACAAGCGCACCTTAGGGTATCCAGACGGACCAGCAGAATTCAGAGAGCCAGTTGTTAGAACCAAGAGGGTCAAGCCTGACAGCAATCCTGAGAACCATCAAGACAAAACCAAGCGTCCATGTAAAAATAGTTCAAATCAATTTTGTTGAAAGATGTTTTAATAAGAACATATTGTCAATCATTTTCAATAAAATTATCTTTCTTTTTTGAATAAATATCTCCTTTTCAAATACTCATTGTGTGAATGGATTAATTAATGGATTGGTGCACAAACCTCAATAAAATGATTCTTAAAAATGTTATCAAGGGGTTTTATCGAAATTGACTAAATCTACCTTTGAGGGGGTCATATAGGATTATCATTGCGCCTAAACTCAAGCGTCCACCTCCTAGTTGGAGTCGTAAGTCCAGTCGGTTAGAAAGAACCACAGTACCAAGTCAACAAGCAGAGATGGCGTCAGAATCTGAACTCACGGAGATCCGTAAGATCTTGGCAGCCTTTGCCAATGATATCAACAATATAAAAGGCAAGGTGGAAATGTTAGAACAGACCTCGGAATCAACGGAATTCCCTTAGATGACCCAAAGGGAAAAAGGTTGAAGAGAAACGTCCACGTGAAGTCTCCGAGCTCGACGGAGACGAAGAGTATGTTTTGATGAAAATCCGGCATTATCTAATAGGATGTCTCAATTGGAGTCAGCAATGAAGAGTATAAACGGTATTGATGAAATCGCAGCAGGCATTGAAGCTTTGAATCGCATCCCTAGAATCCATTTGCCAGAAAAGTTTGTGATGCCTGAAATGGACAAGTTCTGTGGGACAGGGTGTGCAAAAAACACATCTTATGGTGTATGTTACCAACATGCGCACTATGGGACTCAGCGACGAACAATGACATTATTGTTTCCAAAGGACTTTATCAGGATCAGCACTACGGTGGCTAATGTCTCAAGATCCAGTTATTGTGGGTACATGGGAAAACATGTCAAAGGCCTTTTGGCATCAGTATAAGTACAGTACCGAGATTGAGACTTCAAGAAGGATTTGGAAGTAACTAAACAGAAAAATGGGGAACATTCACTGATTTCATTGGTCGTTTGAGGGCCAAGGCTTCTCAAATGTGGGATAGACCTTCGGAGAAGGAACAAGTAGCAATTATCCTAAAGAACCTCTCTCAAGGATATGCTCAACACCTAGTGGCCCAATACCTCCCTACCTTTGAATCCTTGTTGCAAGCGGGAAGCCAACTTGAGGATGCGTTTGCCTCTGGAATCCTTTCTAACTCCTCAGATAACAGGCCTAAGAAACCATATGTTCCAAACCCAACATCAACCATACTTACATCGCCAATACCTCAGTTACCCCAGCTCAACCCCAGCCCGGACTAATAACCAAGCTCACCCAAGTCAACCTCGGACTCCGCGTCAGTTCACCGATCTAGGGATGAGTCTCACTGTAGCGCTTCACAAATTGATGAAAAAAGGGCTTCTTACCCCCTATCCAACCCCGACCTTTACCTAATCCCCTGCCAGCTGGACACAATGCTAACGTGTTCTGCGAGTTTCCATCAAAATCCTGGCCATCACACGGATCGGTGTATCACCTTGCGCCATGCCATTCAAAACCTTATTGACAACAAAAAAGGTCACCATCCCTAGCCCACCAAATGTCACCACAAATCCACTACCTGCTTATCAACCACCCCCAACCCTGAATATGGTTTCTCACACCCCATTACCATTCGACCCTGTTTCTCTCATCCATCCAATCCAAGTTAAACCGCCCAGTTACCCCCTTGCCGGGATAGCCTTCACTGATGAGGTTTTACCACAAACCATGAACCATTCGATTTAACCTCGGATGATACCTATTGTTTTATCCCCACCTCGTTACGATAGTCCCGCGTTCACTAGTTACCTGTTGGCCCAAATGAATCTGAAAAACCCTGTACCTTTAACAGACAAAGATCCATACGTGTTGACTGAAGAAGATGAGCCTTTCTCCCTTTCCTGTGATGAAGTTAGACATATGACTCGAGGTGGAAGAGTTTTTAAGCCACAAGAACTCTGTGTTGATAAATCCTGCAGCCCTGGCAAGAAAAGGAAGGATATGATCCCACCAAGGAAAGCATAGAAGAAGATAACTCCGTGATCAAACAGTTAAAAAAATCAGGGCCAATATCTCAGTATGGGGTTTACTCATGGCTTCCACTGCTCATAGGGAGGCTGTCCTCAAAGCACTAACATAGCCCAAGTCTCCCTTGACACTTCTCCAGATCAGCTGGCAAGTATAGTAGGGGCAACTTACGTGGAGAATATCCTATCCTTCCTCGGACTCAGACCTCCCAAAGAAGGGGCAAGCCATACTAAGCCCGCTGCACATTACAGTTGACTGTAACGGAATGAGGGTACCTTTAGTTTTGATTGATAATGGGAGTGCACTGAACGTTTGCCTCTGAAAACTGCTACTTGTCTCGGGTTTAAGGCTGAAGATCTCAAACCTACTAGTCAAGGTGTTAGAGCCTATGATAACACCAAGAGGAGATGTACTGGGAATTTTGCACCTTCGACTGTCCACAGGCATAGCTGAATTCCCTGTGGAATTTCAGTTATTGACATCCAGTCTTCTTTCAATTTACTGTTAGGGAGACCATGGTTACACCAGATCAAAGCCATCCCTTCTACACTACACCAAAGGTCAAATTTATCAAGGATGGGATGGTAATTACTCTTCATGAGGATGCTGAAATTGTAGGGATCATAAATAATACTGAGGCTAAGAATAAGCCGTTGCTTGAGATTCAACCAGAACAACAGGGAGTAGAGCTCAGTGGGTTCGAATTTGAAAAGATATGCTCAGTCCAATGGGATCAAGCCATGAAGGAGTATTTTTCCAATGGAAATACCTATAATTGTTGCATGGCCATATATTCAAGAAAATGAGATTCTTCCCTGGTAATGGGCTTAGGTCGCAAACAGCAAGGTATTAAAGAGGCACCATTGATTAAAGAGGCCATCGGCACATTCGGACTAGGATATAAGCCTACTAAGAAGATTGGGCCCAATACTGGAAGGTAAAACGGGATAAGACCATTGTTAAAAGGCAAAGGCATACCGCAAATCTCATTAAAATGAACCCTATCGAAAGACCCTCAATGGTTATTTTTGTGAAAGAAGGAGAAGACTTCCGCTACTGTGGGTTCCCGGAGCCTTTATTGATCACATCACAGGTACCCGTCGTCGGGGGGAAATTTTCTTTGGCATGGAATGGCCCGAAAGAGAAGCAAGGATAGAAGTTAAGGAGAAGAAAGTTGAAGACTGGCAGCTCGATCTGGACTCCTCAACATCGATCAGCTATTCATTGAAGATCATAGTGTTTTAGTGTTGTCGGTTGAGAAAGGGATCCCAAATCCTCAGTCTGTAATAAACCCGCTGTTGGGGATTCTATCAAATTATCGTGTAGTCAGTCCTGTGTTGCATGTCAAGGCTGGGTCTGTCGGTCCCATTAGTCCTGTTCAGTCTGACGTGCCAGTTGAGTCATTTATTTCTGTTGAGTCGAGTAAGTTAGTTGTTTTTCTGCTGAGTCTTTTGCTGCTAGGGAGTCTGTTTTTCCTGCTGAGTCAGTGAGGTCTGTCAGTCTGCAATGAGTCCTGTTACCCCATCTCTTTTCATGAAATGAAGAATTTTTGATTACCCCGAGCGCAATAATAATTCAACTAATAATCTGGCTTCGGAGGGAGAGTCTTCTGACGAAGAACCTCCCCCTGAAATAATCAAATTACTTAAACAAGAAGAGGAACGTCAAGCTCAACCTCTAATAGAGGAGTAGAGGTTATCAACCTCGGAACAAAAGAAAGTCCTCAAGAAATTCGTATAGGGGTCACTTTATTCCCGACGAACGCAAAGGGATAGTAGATTTACTCAGAAAGTTCAAAGACGTGTTCGCGTGGTCTTACGAGGATATGCCGGGGGTAAGCACAGATATTGTCCAACATCGGATTCCGTTGTATCCTGATGCTCGACCAATCAAACAGAAACTTCGACGTATGAAGCCGGAATGGGCTTTGAAAATCAAGAAGAAGTTACGAAAGCAGATTAACGCTGGATTTTTGGAAGTAGTAGAATACCCTGAGTGGATTGCCAAATGTCGTCCCGGTGCCGAAAAAGGATGGAAAAGTTAGAATGTGTGTGGATTTTAGAGACTTAAACAAAGCAAGCCCGAAGGATAGTTTTCTTTACCACACATAGATGTTCTAGTAGACAGTACAGCAGGACACGCGTTGTTGTCCTTCATGGATGGGTTTTCAGGTACAATCAGATAAAGATGGATCCTCGAGATATGCAAAGAACGTTTTCATCACGCAGTGGGGGACCTTCTGTTACAAGGTCATGCCTTTTGGTTTGAAGAATGCTGGAGCTACCTATCAAAGAGCAGCCACGACTTTACTACATGACATGATACACAAAGAGGTCGAAGTCTATGTAGATGATATGATAGTCAAATCCAAAGAACGACTAGGGCATGTTACTGCGTTAGAAAAAATTTCTCACAAGGATTCAAAAGTACCAACTCCGCCTCAACCCACAGAAATGTGTATCGGAGTAACTTCTGGAAAGCTGTTGGGATTTGTAGTCAGTCAGAGAGGAATCGAAGTAGACCCTGTAAAGATTAAAGCTATCCAAGAAATGCCACCAGCCCGAAACTGAAAAGCAGATTCGAGATTTTTCTGGGCAGAATCCAGTATGTTAGCAGGTTCATCGCCCAACTCACCAATGTCTGCGAACCTATTTTCAAGCTTCTCAAGAAGAATGAGCCAACAGTTTGGAATGAGCAATGTCAAAAGGCTTTCGACCAAGTCAAGGAGTATAGCTCTTAAATCCACCTATTTTTGGTCCCACCTACACCGGTGAGCCACTTTCTTCTTTATCTGTCAGTCACAGAAGAAGTTATGGGATGCATGCTTGCACAATATGACAAAGATACTCGCAAAGAAAGGGCCATCTACTACATCAGTAAGAAGATGTTAGAATATGAACGAAAGTATTCATCCTTGGAGAAAACTTGCTTAGCATTGGTTTGGGCTACTCAGAGACTCCGGCATTATATGCTGTCTCATTCAATTATCCTATTATCTCGGATGGATCCTCTCAAGTATCTTTTTGAGAAACCGGCGTTAACAGGGAGAACCGCACGATGGTTAGTGTTGCTATCAGAGTTTGACATCACGCATGTTACGCAGAAATCCATCAAGGGGAGAGCTGTAGCAGAATACTTGGCAGATCACCCTGTAGTAGAAGGAATAAGGCCTGTCGATCAATTTCCAGATGAGAACATCTTGCATGTTAAGGAAGAACCGCAGAACCAAACATGGCAGTTATACTTTGATGGAGCGGCCAATCAAAATGGGTATGGAATAGGGGCAGTCTTGTTATCTCCAGAAGGGGTCATATTCCTATCGCTATTAAGTTAGCTTTCTCGAACACTAATAACACGGCTGAATATGAGGCGTGCATCGCAGGGCTCGAAGCTGCTTTGAACCGGGACATTACAGAAATTGAGGTTTTCGGGGATTCGGCCTTGGTCATACATCAGTCATTGGAAGAATGGAAGACTAGGGATGAAAAGTTGAAACCCTATCATGAGTATTTGCTAAACTTAGTCAGTAAGTTTAAAGCAATCCTATTCCAGCACTTGTCAAGGGAGGATAACAAATTTGCTGACTCCTTAGCAACTTTATCTTCAATGATCCATTTGCCTCCTGGCATGGAATTAGGCCAATCACGGTTGAAGTCAAAAATAAACCCGCGTACTGCCATCAGATCAACATTGCTACTCGACTACCCGATGGAAAGCCATGGTACACAGACATAAAGAAAGTGTTGGAAAAACAAGAATTCCCAGAAGAAGCATCGAGGAAAGAACGACAGACCCTACTAAGATTAGCGTCTCAATTTATCCTGTGTGCGGGAAGCTTATACAAAAGATCTTATGATGGGATTCACTTGTCGTGTGTTGATGAAAATCAAGCTGAACAGATAATGATTGAACTACATTCAGGAGAATGTGGCCCTCATATGAGTGGGAAAATGTTAGCCAAGAAGATTATGAGACAAGGATACTACTGGCCCACGATGGAAACAGATTGTCATCACATGGTCAAAACTTGTCATAAGTGCCAAATACATGCGAACCTGATACATGTACCACCATCTCAATTAGTGGGTCTGACCTCACCATGGCCATTCTCAGTTTGGGGAATTGACATTATTGGTAAAATAACGCCTAAGGCATCAAACGGGCACGAATACATTCTGGTTGCCATCGATTATTTTACCAAATGGGTTGAAGCTGCCTCTTATGCTGTCCTCACTGCGTCTCGAGTTGCAAAGTTTATTCAAACGAATATCATTAGTCGATATGGGGTACCTTCAGAGTTGATCTCTGATAACGGGTCACACTTCAAAGCTGAGGTTATCAAATTGTGTTCAAAGTTTAAAATCTCACACCATAAATCATCTCCTTACCGACCTCAGACTAATGGAGCAGTCGAAGCAGCAAATAAGAATATTAAGACTATCCTTAGGAAAGTGTCAATCACATCGAGATTGGTCAGAAAAACTGCCGTTTGCCTTATGGGCATATCGAACCTCAATTCGATCCTCCACCGGAGCTACTCCCTACTCCTTAGTGTATGGCATGGAAGCAGTCTTGCCAGTTGAAATGGAGATTCCATCTCTCAGGATTTTGTTAGAAAGTCAGTTGTCAGAAGCAAATTGGGTTCGCCAACGGTATGAAGAGTTGAATTTGATCGAGAAAAATGATTGAGAGCGTTGTATCACGTGCAAGCTTATCAAAGAAGAGTCGCCCGTGCATTTGACAAGAAAATCAAGGCCCGTCACTTACAAATCGGGGATTTAGTACTCAAAGAGAACAGGGCACCTATTTTTGATCCCAGGGGAAAGTTCAAACCAAATTGGGAGGTCCGTTCATCATCAAAGAAATATTACCAGGAAAAGCTGTCAGACTTCAAGATCATGATGGAATCGAGTTATCAGAACCAACCAACCTTGACCAAATCAAACGGTACTACATTTAAGGAGGCCATCTTTGGCCGAATCAATTTCCTTGCTACCCAGTTCATTATCTCCTTTCTCAGTCCTTTGCAGCCCTTTCAAAAAAAAAAAAATTGTACCTTTTATTTCTTAGCCTGATCACCTAACCTAGGGGAGGGAAAATTCGAACTACGTTTTGGTCTGATCCCAAAATTCTGGGGTACGTAGGCAACCTGAGAAGTTACTTCAGGCCCGACCACATAAAAAAATAAAAAAAAAATCTATTTCCCCCACACAGAAAAAAATCAAGAAAAAATTCAAAAGAAAAAGAAATATCATCCAAAATGGGGAAGAAAGTTCAAGAAAAAATTTTAAATGAAATGCCACACAAGGGGCATTTGGGTTTTTGAGCCTCAAAATTCCTTTCTTTTTTATACCCAGTCCTAAGCCTACCTATAAAAGTCCTCCTAAGTACCGTGCGAAAAGTCAAGGAAGATAGCAAAGCATGATCAGTCAGCAACTCCAGAAGTTCAGAGACAAAAAAAATAAAAATAAAAAGATAAAAAATGATGAAGCCTGCTAAGTTGAAAACCCGAAAAGGGCGACTTAGGCAAAAATTAAGGCAAGCTCGCAAGCTTGAAAATCTGAAAGGACAACTTTGGCAACAATCAGAGCAAAGAAAAAAAAGAGCTCGCTAGATCGAAAACCTGAAAAGGCGATCTAGGCAAAAACTAGAGCAAGCTCGCTAGATTGAAAACCTGAAAAGGCGATCTAGGCAAAAATTAGAGCAATAAAGAAAAATAGAAGAAAATCCTAAGCTGAGAGTAGTCCAGCTGAAACATCAGAAGTCCGAATAATCAAGTTCAATACTTAGCTTAAACCAGGCATAGACTCAGAAGCCACAAGTATCTTGTCTACAATCGATCTGAAAATGTTTACTCCCCCAAGTGAACCAAGGGAGATGAGGGTGAATTCTATGATGAATTTCGAAAGGAAATAATTTTGTACTCTTGAGCCTGATTCAAAACTATTAATAAAATTAATCAAAATTAAAAGTTGAGTCTTATTGCGCTTGTGGTAATCAATTATTTCAAACCTTCATACAAGGGGCATTTTCTTTCTCTTTTAATGTAACTTTTCCCCCTTATACTAGGGGCATTTTTTTTAATTTAATTTTTGCATGATGTGTTCAATTATCTTCAATGTCACGTACATTGTCAAACTAGGGGCATTTTGTCTTCGAGCAATGTTAATCCTATAAAAATAATAGGAACCCCAAACTTAAGGTTACCCTCTTGATAACAGTTTTTTCAAAAAACTTTTGAGGTTCAAAAGAAATAAAAACTCATGTTTTAAATTCATAAAACTTTTTGATACATCCTTGAGGTTCAAACAAAAGCATTTTGGATCTCACATAGGAGATATGATATTCTTTCGTCGTTCTCCAGATTCTTTTTCAGATCCAACATTCTTGGATCGATCATTCTCTTCCAGATTCAGTATCTTCCAGATTTATTCAATTCACTCTGATCAATCTTTTCCAATTCATTCATTCATTCCCAAAAGTCCTTCGTTCCTTTGCCAATTTTGCTCAGTTTTCGCCAAGGGTTAACTTGGATTTTGCTCAGTTCCCGCCAAGGGTTATCTTGGATTTTGCTCAGTCTCCGCCAAGGGTTAACTTGGATTTTGCTCAGTTGCCGCCAAGGGTTATCTTGGATTTTGCTCAGTCTCCGCCAAGGGTTATCTTGGATTTTGCTCAGTTGCCGCCAAGGGTTATCTTGGATTTTGCTCAGTTTCCGCCAAGGGTTAGCTTGGATTTTGCTCAGTTTCTGCCAAGGATTATCTTGGATTTTGCTCAGTCTCCGCCAAGGGTTATCTTGGATTTTGCTTAGTTGCCGCCAAGGGTTATCTTGGATTTTGCTCAGTTTTCGCCAAGGGTTAACTTGGATTATGCTCAGATACCGCCGAGGGTTTTCTCGGAACTATGCTCAAATACCGCCGAGGGTTTTCTCGGAACTATGCTCAGATACCGCCGAGGGTTTTCTTGGAACTTTGCTCAGATACCGCCGAGGGTTATCTTGGAACTATGCTCAGATACCGCCGAGGGTTTTCTCGGAACTATGCTCAGATGCCGTCGAGGGTTTTCTCGGAACTATGCTCAGATACCGCCGAGGGTTTTCTCAGAATTATACTCAGATACCGCCGAGGGTTTTCTCGGAACTATGCTCAGATGCCGCCGAGGGTTTTCTCAGGAACTATGCTCAGATTATATTCAAATTATGCTCAGTTTATACTCAGATTATGCTAAATTTATGCTCAGGTTTTACTCAGTTTCACACAGTGCACACACTTGCACATTGGCATTTTTTAGTCAGGGAGAATTCTCTAAAATTCAAGGATCTGACACCGTCAGTGAGAGTTTGCACTCAAGGACCTGACAACCTTTTGATTCGGGGAGAGCTTTATTCTCAAGGATCCGAACACCTTGACAAATTGCTAAATCAGGCTGCAAAATGAACTGTCACTAGCTTTGGCATTCGGATATCGCACTAATCTACCAAGATAGATTTGCTATCTAGTTTGCTTCAACCCTCTGCCAAAGAGGGGCATCTGTAGACACCCCATTTTTGCATCCGCCTGATTAATCAACTCGTCAACCCGATCGCAAGGATTCCCAATGATGGATGTGTATTCTATTGCTTTATTTTGTTACCAGATTTGTTTCAGAAATCCAGATGAGGTATCTCGAATTGACAAAACCTTAGAACCACGCTACGCTAGGAAAGTACGACCTCAGAAACATAGAAATCATCATCTTGCAGACCAAAAAGAAGCTTCACGATAAAAATCACTAAAATTACTTAAACAAATACCGAAATACCCCTAACCTCAAAACAACCCTAGAGCCTACGTTACGCTTAGGAAAACCCATTCGAACGCATAAAATGACAAATCGAACCAAATAAATCATTTAACCAATTTTAACAGAATTTGACAAAATTACGAAAATGCCCCTCATAAAGTTCAACAACCATTTCACACAAAAAAATTCATAAATAACAAAAACTAATATTTCCATTGAATTCCTTACGAAAAATCGATTCTAAAACATCCTAGAACATTAAAAACTGACTTAAAACGTGAAAAGTCATCTCCGGGGGCAAAACGGTAATTTCACAATTTTCATGATAAAAAATTCTGAAATTAATAAATAAAATATTAAATAATTAAATTTAAACATTAATGAAATTAATTTAAAATTTTGAACCTAAAAAATCGATTAATCGGACTCTCAGGCAAAATTGTTGAGGGTTCGTGGGATATTTCTTTAAGGACCCCTCTATTTGGGGGTCCAAAGAATTAAAAATATTTTAGAGGAGGGGTTCTCCAAAAATCAAAGTAAATCAAGCAAGACTAAGGTCAAGGTATTAAAGTCAATCAAGTGAGACTGAAGTCAAAATTAAAGTCAATTAAGCAAGACTGAAGTCAAGATATTAAACGTCAATCAATTAAGACTAAAGTCAAAACATTAAAAGTCAATCAAATAAGACCAAAAGTCATAATAGAATTCTAATTAAATAATAACTCTATCTAATAGTGTTCTAACTTAAAAACAATTCTAATTAAAACACAATTCTACCTAAAACAATTCTAACTAAAACACAACTCTAATTAAAAGAACTCTAATTAAATACTAACTCTACCCAAATCAACTCCTGAAAAAATCTATAAATAGAGGTGCTCACACCCTATTTTCGTATCAAATCATAAACCCTAGGAGAAGTAGGTCTAGAAGCTCCCCTAGCCCCCCATAAACCCTAGTTTTGGAGCCCCAACTCCTTAGCTAACATCCCTCCTTCAATTTTAGTCTAGAAATCACCCAAAAGCCTTCTTAAAACATCCCCAAATCCGCAACGAACTTGAAGATTTCAGATTCAAAAACAAGGAGATACCTTGCCTCGGAGATCCGAAGTCAAATCCGGAAAACAGAACGAAGCAAGGGAGCACGGTACAAGGAGTTCTTTTTGTCAGATCTGAGGGAACCAAGTCCTTGCCATCGGAAAGGTAAACCTTTTATTTTTATTTATTTTCTTATCTAGGTTTTAGCAATGTAATTTACTTGGGAATTTAGTAGAGATCGGCTTTGACCGGGCGGGGTTGGTGCCTAACACCTTCCAACCCCGTAACTTGATCCCCGAATTCAGTTTTTTTTTGTTTTTGATTAGTTTTTTAATCCGTTTAGAGTCATTGATCGGTTCCTAGACCGTAATAACTAGGTGGCGACTCCCAAACCTCAAGAGTCAAAAGCGGATCCGCGCACCCCGCGGATCGAGGGCGCTTTCATCAGCAATCCACTTCTCAGTCATAGCTGCAGCAGCAGCGACACAATCACAGCAATAGTAACGTTGTCATCTTCCTTCAATTACTATGGTCCTCACAAGTTCTTAACTCACCTCTGAATGAATAAAACGGCCACTTCTTCGTTCTGTAGGTAAGTTATTTTTATGTTCTTTTAGTATTTTCTTTGTTTTCTTTCTTGTTTTTTTTTTTGCGTCGAATTCTTTTTTCATTTTCACATTGTCTCCATCCGTTATTGATATGTTATAGTGGTTTTTTATATTTTTATTGTTCCCATGCTTTTCCAACTTACCGAAATATGTATCATGTCATTTTTTTTGTGATAATCTTATGATCGTCACTTTTGAACTAATTTATGATCGGAGAGGTTCGTTCTTTCCTTATTTTTCTCTTTTGCAAGTTAACAAGGTTAGGAGGAATAGTTCTTTTTATAGACTTTATGATCGTTGCTCTCGAATCAAATTTTTGCGAAACATGATGATGGAAGTTTAAATTTTTTACTATCCTCTATGTTGGCAATGATGTAGATTTTTTAGCTAGAGATTTTTTAGGACTTCTATTTGATGATGACTATACTTGTCTTGAATGAGAATCATTTTTGAAAAGTCCAAAATTGTACATATATATGTCCATCGGATTTTAATTGAATAAACATGGAGTTTTTTATATATATTTTTTCAATTTTTGATTTAGGAAGCATGCTAATATGGGATGTTTCCAATTTGGGAACTTTATGTACGTGGCTATATTCATATTTGATAATTTGTCATATATTTGTAAATTTTCTTTTTAAAAGAAAGTGTTCATGTTCAGAAGTTTCTATTTTAGAAGCTCTATATTCGTAAACTTTTACTCTTGGAAAGTCATATTTGCATATTGTTGAAATTTCATCCTTATATTTTCTATTTTGGAAAGTTTGGTGAGCAAAAGTTTTTTTTTGAAAAATTTATATTTTGAACTTTCTAATATGAAAATTTCATAATTTTATGATTTTGAGAAAACACATTCATAAAATTTTAATTTCGAGATTTCACTTTTTTAGTAATTTCCCAGTTTAGAAATGTTGCATTTTCCTATTTAGAAATTTCATGTTCATGAAAATTTGTGATTTTCTAATTTGGAAATTTTGTTCTTTTTAAAACTTACTATTTTAGAGAATTCATCATATACTTGTAAATTTCTATTTTAGAAATTTTATTTTTATAAATTTCTAATTTGGGGATTCATCACATATTCTTAAATTTTATTTTAGAAAATATCAAAATTTTAATGTAGAAACATCATAAGTTGCCAATTTAGCAGTTTCACATTCATAATTTTCTAATTTGGAGAATTTTCACAAATTCCTATATTTATCTGATTTGAAAGATATCTGCATGTGGATTTTTAATTGACTTTAAATCATATGGGATGGTTAGGATTTTTTCACAAATTTTCCCTTGTTATGCAAAATTCGAGAAATCATGTAATAATTGGAGAATCTTAGTCGTAAGATTCGTTTAGCACATCAGATGTAAATTGATGATGATGATTGGAGCATAGTCTTTACTTGTTTGACCTTAAGATTTTTCTTGGATCGTAGTATAGACTGATCATCTCGATTGGGTTGGTTCGGTGCTTAATACCTTTTGAAACCTGTAATCTGTCCCTGTAGACACCCCATTTTTGCACTTGCCTGATTAATCAACTCGTTAACCCGATCGCGACGATTCCCAATGATGGATGATTATTCCATTGCTTTATTTCTTACTAGATATGTTTCAGAAATTCAGATGAGGTATCTCAAACTAACAAAACTGTAGAAACCACACTACGCTAGGAAAATATAATCCTAAAAACATAGAAATCATTATCTTACAAACAAAAAGAAATTTTACGATAAAAATCACTAAAAAATGACCAAATTACTAAAATACTCCTAACATCAAAACATTCGTAGAGCCCCTTTACGCTTAGGAAAATCTATTTGAACACATAAAATAACAACATAAAATCAAATAAAGCATTTCGCCAATTTTCACCAGATTCGACAAAATTATGAAAATACCTCTCATAGAGTTCACGATCATTTCATGTCAAAAAATTAGTAAATGATACAAACCAATAATCCCATTGAATTTCTTATGAAAAATTGATTCTAAAACATCCCGGAACATCGAAAACCGACTTGAAACCCAAAAGTTCTCTTTTGGGGCAAAATAGTAATTTTTTAATTTTTTAATTTCAAAATTAATAAATAAAATATTAATTAACGTAAAGTAAAACCTTATTAAAATTAATTTAAAAATCTAAACCAAGTCAATCTCATAAGACTTAAGTCAAAACCCTAATCTAAAGAAACCAAGTCAATCTCATAAGACTTAAGTCAAAACTCTAATTAAAACCCTAACTAAGTCAATCTCATAAGACTTAAGTCAAAACCATAATTGAAACCCTAATCTAAAAAGACCAAGTCAATCTCATAAGACTTAAGTCAAAACTCTAATTGAAACCCTAATGTAAAGAAACCTAGTCAATCTCATAAGACTTAAGTCAAAACCCTAATTCATCTTATCTAAAAGGAGACCTAGTCAAACCCTAATTCTTCCAAAAAATTATATAAATATAGAGCCTCCACAACCTAATGTCGCAGGTCAAAATAAATCCTAGAAAAAGTTGGTCAAAAAGTCTCCCTATCCTTTTTCAAACCCTAATTTTGAAGCCCTAACTCCCAACCAATCATCCAAACCCTAATTTTTACTCAAAAATCTTAGAAACCATCCAAAAAATCCAAAAATTCCTTTAAAAAGTCAAGAAACACTCAGATTTAGAATATAGATGCTTCAACTTGGAGATCAGAAACAGATCCAGAGATAGAGGAATAACGAGGAAACTTATACAAGGACACTTTCTGTCAATACTGAGAAAATCGTTGTAATCCGCTAGGTAATTATTATTATTTTTTTATATTATTTTTAAGTCTATTTTGTAATGTAGTAATATTTGAGAAAAGTAGATACCAGCGTTTGCCGGGTGGGGTTGGTGCCTAACACCTTCCAACCCCGTAACCTGATCTCCAGACCCACTATCTATGTAGATCAATATCTTATTTATTGGTAGAGTCAATATTTGGTTCCTAGACCGTAATAACTAGGTGGCGACTCCCAAACCTTAAAAATCAAAAGTGGATCCGCACACCCCGTGGATTGAGGGCGCCTTCAGTCCCCTTACCCATTTCTCTTATCCGTAGACCGATCTAGATCCATTTGGAGTTATTTTTTTATTTCTAGAACTGAACTAGGCGACGACTCCCAATTCTCAAAAAATCTCCTATTTACCAACTAGACTCTTTTAAACTATTTAGTTAAAGGGTCGATGCAATTTTAGTGGTGACTCCACAGAGGATTTTAGGGTCAAGTTTGACCCGATTCAAAACTATCCATAGGTTGACTATTCACTTGAGTCTACCAAGTTGACTCAAAGAGGCTCTTAGATTGGACTAGATTATGTCCTTTTTTTCATTAGTATGTGATTGGATGTAATTGATTGATTATTTTTTGTGATTAGTTTTGATGAATGTATGTGGTTTGTATGGTTCGATATTCATGAAAACGCCCCGGGCGCATTTTGCCCCTTCGCACACACTCATGAGCATGCATATTTATATTTGCACTATGACATGTCCTTATAAATCTGGTAGTCAAATCCAAGCTAACCTGGTTCTTCAGGACATGGAGGATGACAGTGAACGCTACAACTTCAGTTCAGTACTTTTGGATATATCAAACTGAAGCACCTCGTACTATTTGACTAGGTAAAACTAGGATACTAATATATCAGTATTTTAGGCTGAAGTAACCTAAGCTTTATCCTAACCTAACCGCAATCATATAATGAGTTTAGAAACATGAACTTAGGTGGGGTCCCACTAGGCCACGACTCGAATCGAGTAAAAGAGCTCTCAAGTTGCTTTACTTAATTTAATCAAAAGGTAAGATGGTGGACCGGTCCACACCGCTCAAATTGAACCCACAATACCGATCCAGCCCAATAGATGTAATCGATAAGACATACCGATCAATGTTAAGTTAAACTAGTTAGTCCAATTGGTAAATGGGTCTTATAGATCAAGACATAGACTGATTGGATTAATTGACTTAAAATAGTGGTTGAAATGATTCAAGTAGAATATTCAGATCCATTGGGTCGAATCGGCCTAAACTCAAATGGGTACATAGTGCCAATCACTTTATTGGCCAATATAATTCAATGGATTGAATATTTTATAATCAACAAGATTGAGATTAGTAGAAAACATATTAAGGGGTGTACCAACTAGCATAATTTGGATCTTACCTTTTGAAGGTCGTACAATTCTTAATTATGATTCGAAAGTTCTTAAGATTCATGATCAGTCAAAAAATCATCTTCATGCATTTTCTTGCTCGGAACGTTTCACAAGTTAGAGACTTTGAGTTTAAGGGGTTAATTTAATATATTATATCTAGAGAGACCTTTATTTCTAATTGTTAAAAACTTACTCTTGGGTCTGCAATGAATAATCCATCTTTGATGGGGTTTCAGGATATCATTGGTCCTAAAGTCAAGCATCCACCACTTAGTTGGAGTCGAGAGTCAGCTCGTTTGGGGCAAACATCAGCACTAAGTGAATCGTTAGAAATGACCTCTAAACCTAAACTCGTGGAAATTCATAAGATCTTGGTGGTCTTTTCAATGGACATAAACAACATAAAGAACAAAATAGAAGTGTTAGAATATATCTTTCAATCATAAGAAATCCCCCTGATGATCAAAGGGGTAAAAGACCGGAAGGTAGCATGGCTATGAATCTGGAAAAGGTTTATGAGCTTAATGGAAAAAAAAAACCATTTAATGAAAATCCGTTGTTAGCCAACAAAATGACTTAGTTGGAAATAGTCTTGCAGAACATAAAAGGGATTGATAAAATCGTACTAGGTATCGATGTTTTAAATCAAATCCCTAGGATCTGTCTGTCTAAGAAGTTCATAATGCCAAAGATGGAAAAATTCAATGGGGTAGGTTGCGTAAGAACGCACAACAAAGTATACATTACTAACATGCGCACTCTAGGTCTAAGTGATGAACATATGACATTACTATTACAATGTACCCTATCAGGATTAGCGCTACGATGGCTGATGTCTTAGGATTCTTCTACAATCGAGACATAGGAGAATATGTGAAAACTATTTTGGCACCAATATAAGTATAGTACTGAGATTTAATTTCTTGAAAGGATTTAGAGTCGACTAAACAAAAGAACGGGAAAACATTTACTTACTTCATCGGTCGTTGGAAAGCTAAAGCTACACAATTGTGAGACAGACCCTCTAAGAAGGGACACGTAGCTGTCATCCTGTAAAAACCTCTCCCAAGAGTATGCTCAGCATCTAGTCTTCTAGTACCTTCCTACATTCGAGTCTCTATTACAAATCGGTAGCCAACTTGAGGATGCCTTCGCTTCGAGGGTCCTTCTCAACCCTTCTAACAATAAGCTTAAAAAGCCATTCCCCAATTCCAAGCTTAATACTAATCATGCCTATGTAACTAATACATCTGCTACACCTGTCCAATCTACTATCCCGCCTATTAATCAAGCTAATCCTTGTCAACCTTGATCGTGAAGAAAATTCACTAATCTTAGGATGTCTTTGAGTATTGTCTTTCAGAAATTATTAAGTAAAGGGCTCATTACACCTCTCCAACCTTGACTTTTACCAAATCCTCTCCCTACTTCTCACAATCCCAACTTATTTTGTGAGTTTCACCAAAATCCTGGTCACCTTACGGATTGTTGCGTCGTCCTTCGTCACACCAAAATAGTAATCGTCCTTACCCTTGTGCATCCAAATGTTACCACCAATCCTTTACGTACCAATCTCCCTAGACTTTGAACATAGTGTCCAACACCCAACTCCCATTTGACCTAGTCCTCATCATCCACCTAGTCAATCTTAAACTACTTAGCTATCCTTTTATTGTAATGATAGTCCCCAAGGAAGTTCTTACCACTGTGTTGTGAACTATTCAACCTAACTTCAGATGATATCTATTACTTGTCCCTACCTTATTATGATTACCCTACTCTTATTACTATATTTCAACTCAGAAAAACTTGAAATGATCCAGCTCTTTAGAAGATCAAGATCCTTATCTGTTGAACTAAGAATATAATCCTTTCTCCATTTATTACAATGAACGTGGACATATGACTTGGGAAGAAAGAACTTTCAAAATATTTGAACTCGATGTTGACAATCAAACGAACTTGGCCAAGGGAGAGGAGTCAAGTCTAAACAAGGAAATATTAGAAAAAAGGCAAAGAATCTGAAGAATAAGCTTAAGAATGAAAAACTATTATAGAATCTCTTAACATTGCCCAGATGTTCCTTGAAGAACATCATGCCTCAATCCTACCAGTTGGAAGCAATGTCCTGAAACCTCAATCTATAATCAAACCCATTGTGGGTACTTGTCTTTAATTTTTCTCGAGTCATGTGACTTAGTTTGAGTCTAGTTTTTTTTATTAATTTCGCAATGTCTTATTTTTGTTAGAACAAGTCTAGCCCTTTTATTTCTATTGAGTCAAGTCAATTTGTCGAGTCTGCAATGACGTTTGTCGCCCATATGAATTTAATTGAATAAATGAAATTTATGAATACCTCGAGTGCATTAATGAATTAACTAATAATCTTACCTTAGGAGAGGATCCTCTGATATGAAACCCCCCTCCCGAGTTATTCGTATTACTTGAAGAAGAAAATAAAGGTTTGGCTCAACCCCTAATATAGGAAGCAAAGGTCATTGACCTCGAAACAAAAAATAGTTCCCAAGAAATTTAGGTGGGAATTAACTTATCCCTAGAGGAACATGAGGAGATGATGAATTTATTTAGAAAATTGAAAAGACTTATTCGCTTGGCCTTATGAGGATATGTTGGGTAAACTTGGGTGTTGTCCAACACGAAATAAATACTCACCCTATGAAGTGGGAACACCACATACAAAACTAGAATAGATTCACATAATCGAAGGACATGTTACGTTGGAATTCTCAAAATAGTAGAGTACCTACATGAGACACATTGAAATTGGTATGAAGAATTGTCTTTCGTATTCTCGATATCCCAAATTTTAACTTGAGTTACTTAGTGCCCTCTATTATGTGGTGTGAGAGTAAGCTTTGAAATGGAAGTTTCATTTCTTAAAGTATTAACAAAAAGCCAATAGTCGGAAGCAAATTTGATTTATCGCAAGTACAAAATGAGTCACTTGTGTTTTTGATAAGAAAGCACTTGCATTTTTTATAAGAAAGTAAAGGTGCAGGACATGTAAGTTGAAGATTTAGCCTTCAAAGAAAATCGAGTAGTTGTCTCTAATCTAATATAGAAAATGCAAGATTAGATTGTTTGGAAAAGTTGTCAAATTTCAAAGATCGTAGCGACGCCAAAATGCTAGTATTATTCAACTTTGATTAGATCGAGCAGTACTATATCTAAGGAGGCCATCTTTGGCTAAATCAATTTTCCTGTTACCTAACTCAATATCTTCTTCCTTAGCCCTTTGCAACCTTTTCAAAAAAATAAAAAAGTAAAAAAAATTTACCTTTTTCTTTCTCAACCCGATCACCCAACCTAGTTGAGGGAATGTTCTTGAACTACGTTCTGGTCTGATCTCAAAAATAATTGGAGTACGTAGGCAGCTTGAGAAGTTACTTCAGTCCTGACCATATCAAAATAAAAAATACATATATTCCCTACACACAAAAAAATGCCACACAAGGGGCATTTGGGTTTTGAGTCTCAAGTTCCCTTTCTTTCTTAACCTACTCATAAATCTACCTATGGAAGTCCCCTTAGTACCGTAAGAAAAAGTAAAGGAAAATAGCATGCAGTATCAAGTAATAGCTCCAAGAGTTCAAAAGAACCAAAAAAAGAAAAAGAAAAGTCCACTAGGTCGAAAACTTGAAAGGGTGACTCAGGCAAAAATTAAGATAAGCTCGCAAGGTTTAAAATTTGAAAGGACGGCCTTGGTAACAATTAGAGCAAAAAAAAAAAAGATAAGCTTACTAGATCGAAAACCTGAAAAGGTGATCTAGGCAAAAGTTAGAGAATGCTCGTTAAATTGAAAACCTGAAAATATGGTCTAGGCAAAAGTTAAAACAATCATGGGAAAATCTCAATAAAGTTGAAAATCCAAAAAGGTGGTCTGAGCTAAAATATTCAAAGTCTGAAAGGTCAAGTTTCATCGACTTCGTGGCAAACAATTAATCATCGTACAATTAATACCTAGTTTGAACAAAATATAAAGTCAGTGGATACAAGTGTCTCGTCTATTATTGATCTGAAGATTTTCACTTCCCTAAGTGAATCGATGGGGAGAAATAACAGATTCTGTGATGAATTTCAAAAGGAAATATTGTATTCCAACTTTCTTTGAGCCTGACTCAAAATCTTCAATATAAAAAGTCAAAATTAAAAGTTAAACCTTTATTGAACTTACAGTAAACAAAGATTTCAAACTTTCATAAATAAAGCACTTCCCTTTTCTAAACTATGTGGTTCTCCCCCCCTTATAATAGGGGCATTCTATTTCAAATGATTTTCAATTATCCCCAGTACAATGTTCCCTGTCAGATTATGGGCATTTTGTTCTGAAGTCTAATCAATTTCACCCATAAAGGATAAGATTAACCTTGAATTAAAGGTTACACTCTTGATATCAATTTTTGAAAACCTTTGAAGTTCAAAGAAAGTCAAAATGTTGACCTGACCTTCATAAAAATCCAACTCTTTGTTTAAAAAATATAGTTCATTACTCTTTCACCCCAGGTAAGTAGAGTAGAACTTCCTAAAAAAAAAAAGTTCATTACTCTTTCACCCCGGACAGGTAAAGTAGGACTTCTCAAAAAAATTAATTCATTAGTCTTTCACCCCAGGCAGGTAGAGTAGGACGCCCCAAAAAAATTAGTTCATTACTCTTTCACCCTGGCAAGTCGAGTAGGATTGCCCAGAAAAATTCGTTCATACTCTTTCACCCTGAGCAGGTAAAGTAGGACTTCCCAAAAAAAATTAATTCATTACTCTTTC
The DNA here is from genome assembly GCF_017979445.1 of Akebia trifoliata. Lineage (NCBI taxonomy): Eukaryota > Viridiplantae > Streptophyta > Magnoliopsida > Ranunculales > Lardizabalaceae > Akebia > Akebia trifoliata. The sequence continues at coordinate 17,533,904 of NC_141379.1, forward strand.
ACCCTTGTAGAGTAGGACTCCCAAAAAAGATTAGTTCATTACACTTTCACCCAGGGTAGATATAGTATGTCATTCGACTTTTACTTTAATTTTACTCAGATTATGCTCAGTTTAATTTCTTTTAAGTTTCGTTTAGGTTTTACCAACATTTTATTAAGTCATTTTACTCAGTTTTCACTGCTAAGTTCATTATCCTCCCATCATGAATGCGTAGAATGGAGGAATGCCTTTTAAAATCATAACTACACTATTGCACACATATACACTCATTTGCATCACTCAAGGAGAATTTATCAAAATTCAAGGATTTGACAATTTTTAGTCCAATGAGAGCTTACCCTCAAGGATCTGGATGCTTCAACAAATTGCCTAATCAGACTACAAAATGAACTTTTAGATGTCGCACTATCTACCACAATAAATTGACCATCTAGTTTGCTTTCACTCTTTGTCAAAGAGGGGCATCTGCAGATACCACATTTTTGCATCTGCCTAATTTGACAATTCGTCCCTCGGTTGCGGTGAATTCTTAATGACAAGTACAATGAAGAAGAAAACTTGTGAGTTCGCTTAGAAATTTACGCACGTTTAGGATCGTTACACCTTACATCTGATTTAGCAAACACGTACGCTTATGTTTGTTTACACAATTCGATAACTTAGAGACCTTACTATGCTAGGAAAGCATGACCTCGAGACTTAGAAATAATTACATTGGGATTGAAAAAAACCTCACGCCAAAATTCCTAAAAATCTCTAAAAATCACCAAAATGATGAAACTACCCCTCATGAATTTTTAACCTCTGAAAAATCTGGAAAGTACCTCATTTCACTCAAAATATGATTTCAAGTCTAATGAGACCCAAATTGACGAAAATAGATAAATTTATAAGAAATCACAAAAATAACCGAAATGCCCTTCAATGTCCGACTTTGACCTAGAGATTTTGATTCTTAGGAAAATAAAATATAAAAAGGTAATTAAACAAATTAGAAAACTCTTTAATCAAAATTAAATTCAAATTCAAATTAAACAATCGATTAAAATTGACAATCAAATAAAAAAATTCAAAGTAAAATCAACATTCAACTAAAATTAAAATTCACTTGACCAATTAAAATTTAAAGTCAACTTAAAATTAAAAATTAATTGAGCGATTAAAATCAAATCGAAATACAAAATCAAATTAAAATTTTAAATCAAAATTTATCAACCAATAAAATAAAAATTAAAAATTCAATCGACTAATCAAGTAAAAATTAAATCAATCAATCAAATATTAAGTTAAATTCAATTGACCAATCTAATCTAATTCGAAGTAAAATACGAACGATAAATAAAATTTCAAATAAAAAATGAAATAACTCACAAAATTGGAAATTAAAATCGAAGTAATCATTTAAAATTGAAAAAAGGGGAATATAAAAATCAACCAGTCATGACTTAATTAATGAAGGAATGTTATAATGTGATTAGCGTGGGATCCCCACCCCCATTCTCCTAAAAAAATGTGTAAAAAAAAGAAAATCATAAAAACAAGAGGAAAATTTTTGAACTTTTTTCTATTTAGAGAAATGTCTCTCTCTTTCTCTCAAGGAACCTCTTCTTCTCTTTTGGTTGATGTCTTCTACTCAACAAGTCCTTTCTCTTATTCTCTACACACTTTCCCTCTCCCTTAAGTTTCTTTTTGTTGGGACGTCTTCTTCTCTTGTTTTTTTGGACAACAAGAAGAAAGAGAAGAAGAAGAAGTAGAAGAAGAAGGAGAAGGGCGTTCAACTCTCTCTTTTGGGCACGTCTTACTCTCTTTGGCTGCACAACTTGCTTTCTCTCTCCAACTCTCTCAGATCCCTCTCTTTTTCACGTCCATCTGTTAGAGGTATTTTCCCTCGACTTCTTCTTCTCTTTTTGCTGCACCAATGCCCTATCTCTGTTTTCGACTGCAACAACATCCTTACCTACATTTCTCTATGCTCTCATATTTCTCATGTTCATTTCTCTTTAATAGAAGCCACTCTTTACATAGTTCTCTCTCTCTCTCTCTCTCTCAGTTGGAATCTCAAATTGATAGCAGTCCCAGCCATTCCATCTTCCTTTAACTACTAACAGCCACCGCAACTTTCTCTCTCTAAAAGCATTTTTTTTTTCTGGAACATAACAGTTATTACAGTCCCCATTTCTCTCTCGAAACATCCTAAACCCAGTAGCCTCATTTGCAAATGTTCTTTTCTTATATTAATATGCCCCAGCAGCCTCTTTTTGCGGCCTTCATTTGTTTTTTGCCAGCTATTAACTCAGCAATTTACTTCTCAATCGTAGCCTCAGCAACAACGATATACTCGCAGCAATAATAACGTTGTCATCTTCCTTCAATTACTGCGGTGCTCACAGGTTCTTAACTCACCTCTGAAGGAATAAAATGATCACTTCTTCGTTCTACGGGTAAGTTATTTTTATGTTATTTTAGTATTTTCTTTGTTTTCTTTCTTATTTTTTATTGCGTCGATTTTTTATTTTTTTATTTTCACATTGTCTCTATCCTTTATCGATATGTCATAGTGGTTTATTATATTTTTATTGTTCTCATGCTTTTCTTACTAGTCAAATTATGTATCATGTTATTTTTTTATAGACTTTTTGATCATTGTTTTCAAATCGAATTTGTGTGAATCATGATGACGGAAGTTTAAATTTTTTTTACTATCCTCTATGTTGGCAATGTTACTGATTTTGTGGCTAGAGATTTTTGAGGGCTTCTATTTGATGATGACTATACATGAGAACTACTTTTGGAAAGTTCAGAATTGTACACATATATGTCAATCAGATTAATCGTATAACATGGAGTTTTTTTTTCAATTTTTTATTGGGGAAGCATGAAAATATGGGATGTTTCCAATTTTGGAACTTTATGTACATGATTATATTCATATTTGATAATTTGTCATATATTTGCAAATTTTTTCTTTAAAAGAAAGTGTTCATGTTCATAAGTTTGTATTTTAGAAGCTTCATTTTCTTAAATTTTTACTCTTGGAAAGCTATATTTACAAATTGTTGAAATTTCGTCCTCATATTTTTTATTTTGAAAAGTTTGGTAAGCAAAATTTTTTTTTTGGAAAATTCATATTTTGAACTTTCTAATATGAAAATTTCATAATTTTCTATTTTTGGGAAAACACACATTTATAAATTTCTAATTTAGAGATTTCACATTTTTAGTAATTTTCCAATTTAGAAATGTTACATTTTCCTATTTAGAAATTTTATGTTAATGAAAATTTGTGGTTTTCTAATTCAGGAATTTTGTACTTTTTGAAACTTACTATGTTAAATAATTTATGTTTTGCAAATTTCTAATTGGGAATTCATCATATAATTGTAAGTTTCTATTTTGAAAATTTTTTTTTTTTTATAAATTTCTAATTTGGGGATTCATCTCATATTCCTAAATTATTATTTTAGGAAATATCAAATTTCTAATTTAGTAACTTCATAAGTTGCCAATTTAGTAGTTTCACATTCATAATTTTCTTATTTGGAAAATTTTCACAAATTCCTATTTTATCTGATTTGAAAAATATTTGCATGTGGATTTTTAATGGACTTTAAATCATGGGATAGTTACAGTTCTTTCACAAATTTTTCCTTGTTGTGCAAAATTCAAGAAGTTAAGTAATAATTGGAGAATTTTAGTCGTAAGATTCGTTTAACACATCCTATGTAAATTGATGATGATGGTTGGACCATAGCCTTGACCATAGTCTTTCCTGTTTGCCTGAGGATTTTTCTTGGATAATAGTAGAGACCAATCATATTGATCGAGCAGGTTCAGTGCCTAATACCTTTTGAAACCCGTAATCTAACCCTTACCCATTTCTTTTATCCGTGGACCGATCCAGATCCATTTGGAGTTATTTTTTGATTCCTAGACCTAAACTCGGTGGTGACTCCAATTCTAAAAAATCTCCCATTTACTAATTAGACTCCTCTTCGTTATTTAGTGAAAAAGGGTCAATGTGATTTCACCAATTAAGGTAGAAAATACCCATATAGGCCTGGACCCAGGTGGGGTCCATCTTAAATGCTATATTGCTCTTGATAGAGTAAGGTCCCGACTAGCTCCATGCCCTGCCAATTATGGATGAGTAGGACCATGTAGGCTTGGACCCAAGTGTGGCTTAATTTGACTATTTTCATGCGTAGGCTATCAACATTCAAATGAGCTTTCTTTTATTGATAATATCTTTTGAGACTACAAGTGTTCCACAATCTCGAAAGTTTTTAACTAGTTATTGTCACCAAATAAAGTACTCCCTTTTGACCTACTTTTGCTACTTTGTATGACCCTTCCCAATTATGAACTAGTTTTCCACTATTCTATTCTTTTGTATTCTAAAATACTCTATGCAGTATCAGGTTTCCTTCTTTGAACTGCCTGGGACAAATTCTCTTATTGAAGTAATTTTGCAACTTTTGATAATAACTCTCTAGTCTTATCAACGCTGTTTCTTGTTTCTCTTCTAGCAAATCCAATTTTAGGATCATCTATTGGTTATTTTGGTCAGTCTACACTACTCTTGACCTTATTGTGGAAAAGTTGTTCTCTATTGGTATCACTGTCTCTATTCCATAAGCCATAGAGAATGAAAACATCCCTGTGAAAGTTCTAATAGTTGTCCTGTAGGCCCATAGTATTTCGTGCAAGACTGCTAACCATTTTCCCTTCGCTTCCTTTAGCATTTCCTTAAGCATGTCTATTTACACTATATTTATGGCTTGAACCTATCCGTTGTCTTACAGATATTGTGGCATGGAGAATAACTGTGTTATCCTATGCTCTTTGCAAAAATCTTTAATCTACTTTCCTACGAATTGCCTCCCATTGTCCGAGACTATAGTGCATGGTAGACTAAATTGACATATTATATTTTCTTACATAAACTTTTAGACATCTTACTGGTGAATTTTGCTAAGAGGGATTGCTTTTGCCCACTTGGTAAAGTAGTCTGTCACTACCAGTAAGAAGATTAAGTTACCTGGTGCTCTGGACAGTGGGCCTATTAGATCAATCCCCCATTATGCGAACGACCAAGGGTTGATGAGGAAATTAAGTTGTACTGTTGGCTGACAGATTATTCTTCCATGTCCTTGACAATTATCGTAATGAACATACAAAGCCGCATCCTTTTACAAGTATGCCCAGAAATACCCTTGAGAAAGTACTTTATGAGCCAAAGACCTTGTCCCTGAATAATTCTTGCAATCTCCTTCATGGATCTCGCTCAGCACATCCTATGTTTCTCCTAGCGTTAGACAACATAGGAGTGGCCCTCCTATTGACTTCATGTACAATTTCCCATCTAAGATAGCATATCTCTCTATCCTGATCTTCATACATCTTGTTTCCTTTGGATCATAAGGAAGCGTTCCTAACTGTAGGAAGGAAAACATTGGGCTCATCTACCCTTGATTCCCAATTGTAGCTACTACATTGATCAGTTCTGGGTTATTTATTGTAGGTCATTTCTAGTAGCCTAGTGGCAGTTCTCTCTTGTCTTATTGAAGGCTAGAGTGTCTGTATGTTTGTTGTCTGTCTTTGGTATGTACTTTATTCTCATTTGTCCAACTCGAAGTATGACAAACCTGATTTTCTGCAAATAGAGTAACATCTTAGGATCTTGTGCCTCAAATGTTCTGTGGATATGGTTAACTACAAGGTGTGAATCATTGTAGATTGTAGCCTTTATTACCTTTAACCCTACCGACAAATTGAGGCCAAGTAGTATTGCCTCATACTCTGCTTCATTGTTTGATACTTTTAAATCTTAGTTTGACTGTTTTTTTATCCTAGAGTCGTCAGGAGTGATTAATACACCTTCTAGGTTTGAAGACCTATCCACATAGACTCTCCATCCTGGATGGTTGTTTACTTCTTACCATTCTTTCGTATTTTCCAACTTTTCTACAAGTATATCTTCTCTTTCTCCTATCAAAAAGTCTCCAAGAAATCTACCATTACTTAGCCTTTTGGTGAAACTCTAGGCTTGTATTCAAGTCAAAATTTTGCTAATTATACAACCCACTTTGCCATTTTACCCGATCCCTCCATCTTGTCTAGGATAGACTTCAAGGGGTAGTTTGTGATGACCTGTATTCGGTGTGTTTGGAAGTACGATCTCAAACGTAAAGCTATGTAAACTAAAGCTAGTCCCATTTTCTTGATTCTTGAATAGCGTGTTTCTACATTTGTGAAGATTTTGCTCAAGTAGATGAGCTATTCTACCGCTGCCCCAGCCCTGACCAAGATTGAGCTGAGCGCGCATTCAAAAATAGCTAGTATAGACCAAGTTCCTCTCCAACTTCTGGTTTGTAGAGTATAGGTGGTCGGCCCAGGTATTTCTTCAGCTCTCTGAAAGCTTGCTCACATTCTTCTATTCATTCAAACTTGGTATTTGTGTAATAACTGGTACAAAGGTCTATATTTATCTGAAGACTTGGATATGAATCTGTTAAGAACTGTGACCCTTCCTACCAACTTTTGGACTTTTTTTTACATTTTGGGAGAGGACATCTTTAGTAGTACTCTAATTTGGTCTAGGTTAGCTTTTATAGCTCTCTTCGCAATACTGTAGCCTAAGAACTTTCTCGGAGTTAATGTAAAAGTACATTTCTTCGGGTTAAGTTTCATTCCAACCTTCCTTACTTGTGAAAAGACCTCCTCCAAATTAGTAGCATGATCTTCTTTCTTCTTGCTCTTCACCAACAAGTTGTCAACATAGACCTTCGTAGTCTTCCCTAACAGGTCTCTGAAGAATTTAGTTACCAACCTCTGATAAGTTTCTCTTACATTCTTCAACCTAAAGGGCATAATTTTGAAGTAGTAAATCCCTTGCTCGATGATGAATACTATCTTTTTTTGGTCTATTGGACTAAGTTGTATCTAATTGTAGTCTGAATAGCCATCTATGAAGGACAACCTTTCGTGACTTGAGGTAGCATATACTAGTTGGTCTATCCTCGACATAGGCAAGTTATCCTTAGGACATGCCTTATTTAAATTTGTAAAATCGATACAAATCCTAACTTTCCCATTCTTATTTGGCACTACCACTATATTTGTTATCAAAACAAGGAGTTGCTCTTTCTTGATAAATCCTGCTCTGATCAGCTTACTCACCTCTTCATTTACTACTTCTCTAAAATGATGTGTTAATCTCCTTAGCTTTTGCTTTACTAGCTTAATAGCTGGCTACATGTTTAAATGGTGGTAGATTACTTCGGGGTTGATCCCCAGTATTTCTTTTATGGACCAGGCAAAAACATCCTAATTCTTCCTCAGGCAGTCTGTTAGCTCTTCTGATGCCAATTCTGCTCCTTTCCTAGTCTGCCTACATTCCCCTATATCCACCATCTGGATGTTCTCTAGGCATGGGGGTTCTCTAGGTTCGATTTCCCCCCCACTATAATTGTTATTACTGAATGTTCTCTTTGAAGAGCTCTTCTTTGCCTAGCAAGCATACCAGGACTACTACCTAATCCCTTTGTATATCCCACATCCCTTACGGCATTGGGAATCTCATGACCTAGTAGTATGTTGAAGGTATGGCCCTCATCTCGTGGGTCTACCACTTGCCTCGTATGGTACTTCTACTAAAACCTGTGTAACTTGTGTAAGAGTTGAAGTATAGTCCTATTCTTCGGATTCAACTCTCAAGGTAGCAATGTATGGTTACTCACCTTGCTTCAACCTTTTCTTCACCCGGAGGGTTGAAATCAACTTTCCCTCTTTCTTGCCCGTGGATACGAGAACGAAGCTTGGACATTCACCTAGTATGCCTAATGTATTGGCAAATGGCATCGGAAACCTATTCTGTCGTATGAAATCCATCCCAATGACAACTCTGAATTCATCGAGTAGAACTGCGAGTAAATCAATCTTACCCTTCTATGTACTTATCTTGACGAACACTGACTTGGCCAAACCTTGGATAGGAGTGGCTTGGGAGTTTACAGCTTTTATACGGCTTGAACCCTTATCGAATCGGATATTGAGACGTTTCATCTCTGCAGGTAATGAAGCTGTGCGTTGTTCCTCTATCAACCATTGCCTGAGTGGTCTTGCCACCAACTTCAATATCGACATACATAAGACCCTTCCGTTTTTGACTATTCTGAGTTTCAGATGTCTACTTCATTGCATTCAATAGATGCAAGGCTCTCATGTGAGGAAAATTTTCATCATCTCGTCCACTCGTACTTTCGTGACTAGGGTCACTCTGGGATGCTAATAGTGCAGTCAGTTTGGCTCGTTGTGGGCACTTAAATGTCTTGTGAGGCCCACCACACAAAACGTATATATGCTTGTGAAAACGCCTGACTGGCGAGGTATTTCTGTTCTATGAAGGGAAGGAATTCCGTGAGGATCCCTAACTAGAACTATATTTATGCCCTCCATTCTTGCCATTCGAAGACTTCTTTGTGTGCTCATGTTGCTGTGAGTAACCCTTCGACTGAGGGTATACATCATGTTGGCTCCCTCCCGTGGGAGCATTATCAGTCAACTGCTCATTGCAATTGCAAACACGAGATCTTGCATACGTTGTCGTTGGAGTTCTATCTAAACCCAAGGCTTGAGTCCTTCTTGGAATGAGAACAGCTTGTCTTTTATGAGAACAACTTGTCTTTTTCTGACATGTCACGGATGTCAAGCATCAAGGCGAAAACCTGCTTGACGTACTCATGAACTGTACCTATGTGTTGGAGTTGCCTCAACTTTCTACGGGCAATGAACTCCACGTTCTCTGGTAAGAACTGGTATTTCAACTCCTTTTTGGGGTCCTCCCATGTATCGATGGAATATTGGCCACATTCCATCTTGGTGTACTTTGTTCACTACCATAGTTTGGCGTCACCTTCAAGATATATAGAAGTAGTTGTTACTTTTACCTCTTCTGAATCCGGACGAGATGCATGGAAGTACTGCTCCATGTCGAACAAGAAATGTTTGAGCTCTTTCGTATCGCGAACACTATAGAAGGTGTGTGGCTCGAGGACTCGTAATCGCGAGGGAAAAGCATCACTACTAGTAGGCCGATCATTAGTGATGGCTTGGACCAGGAGACTTACCTTCGTAATGAGCTCCGTAATTTGTTCTTGTAAGTTGGCTAGGGTTCCTCGGGTATCCTCCTCGAGGTCATCTACTCTAGCTCTAAAGGTCACAGATTCTTCTTCTAGTGTGTTCTGGTGACCATCTAATTGCATAATACCATCAACGAGACCAGATAGCATGGCCATCTTATCTTTTAATACCTTAATATGTTCCTTGTTTGTACATGGTGGTGGTGTGTTTAAAGTGGGTTGGTCTGTGGTACTTGCAGCTCCTCTTGCCATCGTTCACGTGAACTAAATGGAAACTGGGGGAAGAGCTAGGCATTAAATCAACTTGACCCTGAACCAACATGGTTGAAATACCAACTATGCTCAAATAATTGTAGCTCTGATACTAACTGTCATGGTTGAATTCTTTCGAAGCAAGGTCGTGCGGCACAAGGGGTATCAAATCCAATTGCAAGCCTGTAAAAATGATCGTACATCACAAACGTAGCTAGCAAACATGTAAACGAGACAAAGTCCGGAGGCAACTTTGTTGATATAATATTGATTACACGAGGTAACGCATTACAAACGTATAAAGGTGCGTTACAAAGCAATACATGATCTTATGACACACGGGACTTTTACGCAGTTGGGCTTGAGGGTTTCAGTCAACGTGGGTATAGGCCAGGGATTGGGAAGCACTAAACACCCTTCCTACAAGGTGTATAATATTCTTTTCCAGGTTTCTAAAAGAAAATATCAAAAGTGGAGGCCAGTCATACTCCCTTATTACAGAAATGCAACTAAGCTAACATATATGCCTTGGCACGGGGTTGACATGTGCTTATAAGCTAATAAATATGCTCTGGCACGGGGGCTAACATGGTTTCATATTGAGTCTTACATACTGTTACATGGGTGCTCTCGGGTAGCTCCGGGGTGAGCTTACACCTAACTCTAGGTGACAGAAGTTAGAGTTATGTCTATTTATAAATAGAGCTTCAATCTCTAAAGAAACCCTTGCTCCCTCTTGGTTCTCTCATCCAAGACTCCTTTAATCTAAGGCTCTTAGCATTTTCTCTTATATTTTTGTATTTTAATCATTTAATATTTTTTTATTTTAAATAGTCTTGAAAGAAGTAGAAGAAGAATTTGTAAGTTTTTCCATGAAATAAAGAAAAGTTCTTTCATCTCTTATCTTCCCTCTCTTGTAAGTTTTTCCGCAATCCAGGGCAGCATCCTGCTCCGTAGTACCCGCGAAATCCGCGCCAGGGATAGAAGGGCCAGTAGAAGGGGAGGCTTGAAAATAAAGAAACAAAGTATATCAAAATACAGGGAGTAATATATACAGCATATGTAAAAAAATGAACAACTAAAATGGAAATGCTACCCTATGAGGTGTCGGAGGACGCGCAGAGGTACTCGTTCCATCCCGGCGTCGATGGTAATCCTGAAAAGATCAGAAGAAAATCAATCAGAACAGATAAAAAAATATGCTACAGTCTACACAAGAATGAGAAATAGAAAGTGGCATACCATCTCAGCCTGGAAACGAGACTCTCGCATGGCCATCTCCAACTCCAGCTCATGAATCTTGGCAACCTGTGCCTCGAGGCGAGCCTCCTGCTCCTCAATCCGAGTAGCATGCTCCTCTACCTCGGCCCTAGAGGCCCTCCACCTGTTCTCCATCTCTACGGCCCTCGCCGCCTGGGCCTCGATCACATCGTAGCCCTCTCGAAGACGACGAAGATCATCAACCTAAAAATAAGAAAACAAACCAAGTGAGAACGGTGAAAAGCAAAAAATTCTAAAAGAAATAGGACAATGACAAAGTACGTACCGTAACGGCGTGCTCCTGTAACAAGATCCCTTCGATCTCTGTAATCCCGACCCTGGCAGTGACGACAGGCATGATACACCCAATGGATGCCTCTGGGAACCATGTCTGATAATCCCCTGCCCTCACCAATCCAGCAGCATCAACACCCCTCGACTGGGCGAGAGACTCGTCTATCGTCATAGCCCTCAAGATAGGCTCAGGTGGAGTGACAGGAATGTGAAGACTCCCATCGTGCTGGAAAGACAAGCGCTCCCTTAAGTAAAATATGTATCGCTGCCCTCCAATGATGTAGGGGTAGCGCTGTCGTCTGGTGTTACGCCTATAGGTATTCCTCACCTCCTGTCGCCCGCTAATAGTGCGGGGGATGTCTCGAAGCGTAACCGAGAAGATCTGCAAAATAAATAGTCAGACAACAAATACAGACAACTTCAAAGTCGAATAAAAAAAAAGATTCAGATACTCACGTCTCAGAGACGACATCGGTCAATGTGGGCTCGAGCACTCCTAGGGCTGCTCCGGATAGCCCTAGCGTCTCTGGTGGCTCAAAAATGCCCAATGGATAACCCTCATCTGGATGACGACGAGTAGGCAGATAGAAGGGGAAATAGACATGAACAAAAATCTAAAGAAAGAAGGAACGCATCAGACGATGAACGAGATATCGAAAAAGAATCTGAAAAGAAATAAAACAAATATCTATTTTACCTCGATAAACTGCCAGAAGAATCGTGTGGAGATCCCAGCTCCACGGGGCATAGTGATGCCCTCTACCACCAGATCCAAACCCGCCAGAATGGTGCCATAAATGAGACTCCCCCAGTCGAAATTGCCAATAAGGTCGATGTCGTGCATGATTGAGAAGAAGGTGGTAGAGACGAAAAATCGTCTTCAAAAAAGAAGCAACTGCCAATGAGGAGAAGAAAGTAGATGTAGAAAATGATGTCGAAATTACGGTTACCGAACTGGGCTGATCGCTTTCTATAGGTGTGAGGAGCCCCATCCTCTTCCTCAATCAGTAAAAGCCCCATCAGCACCTCGGTGCTAATCCTGCCCATCTTCCCCACCATGGAGGCAGGGACTCTAGTAAGGCCCAACAGCTCGCCTACCTCCTAGATAGATAGCATAGTCTGGGGCAAGGGCTCTCCATCCATGGCAATGCCAGTAATCGCCACAAAATCCGAAGGCCTGATGCCTATCTCTACCTCTAGCATGTGAAAAGAGTGAGTCGCCGGAAACCACCTCTCCACCATGGCTAAAAATAAGGGTCGGTCAGCCCTATGAGTGGGAATCTGTAAAAATGCACTGAAGCTCACTGTTGAGAACTGGGTCCGGATGTCATCCGAGAATAATACTCCACCTACCCCTGAAACTGGCTGACTGGTAGGGAGTAGGAATATCCAATCGAACAAGCATCGACACGTGCCTCCTTAAGCCATGAAACAGAAAGGTATATGGGACCCTCTCGCTCTCCTCCTCAGGGATCTCGACCCTAGGAACCTCCCTACCTATTCTACCTACGCTTGCGACCCTATCTGCCAGGCCTCTACCACCACGTCGACCTCTCCCACCACTACTACCCTGTAGGTCCTCAGTCGGACCACTAGGAAAGGAATTGGCCTTCTCCGCTCGACTGCCAGAAGAAGAACCGGTTACTGAAGCTGAATCAGGCCTCCGTGAAGGCTGTATTGGCCAACCATACCCTGCAGCCAAGCCAGACCCCAAAGCAAAGCGAGTCCGAGTCCTAGGCCTGGTCTCCGCCTCCTCATCTGAAGAATGTCACGCCACCCGAGTCCGTCTCTTTCTACCCATCTGCAAGTGGCCAAGTGATCAAATCGACAACGCAAAATCCTATGGTCACGCACTTCGATCAAAGTCAGTTGACCCAGTCAACCTAGTCTAGCAATCTAGTCAGAACACAGTCAACTAAGTCAAACCTAGCCTATCTGAGTCAACCATCCAACTCAGTCAAACCCAATCAATCTAAGTCAAACCCAGTCAAACCTAACCCATCTAAGTTAAACCTAGTCAATTCAAGTCAAAACCCAATCAACTCAAGTCAAAACCCAACCTAACTCAGTCAAACCCAGTCCATCTAAGTCAAACCCTAGTCAATATAAGTCAAATCCAGTCAACCCAATAAATATCAGTCAAACTCAGTCAACTCCAGTTTAACTCAAAACCAAGTCAACTCAGCTCTGTCAACCAAACCCAACTCAGTCAAACTCAATCAGCCCATTTTAACCCAAGACCAGGTCAACCCAGTCAATCCAGTCCACCCACTAAGCCTAGTCAACTCAAAGCCAACTCAGTCAATCAAGTCAACTCAGTCAACCCAAAATCGAGTCGACCCTTTAAATCCGATCAAAACCCAGTTAGCCCAGTCAACCCAATCTAATCCAGTTTAACCCATTTAAACCTAGCCAAACCCAGTTCAAACCCGAGTAATACCCATCCCGCCTAATCCACCCTTACCCATGAACCATCAGGATCATACCAAGATGTCATTCAAAGACAAGCAAGAGCATAGGTATCCAAAATAAATCAAAATATCATGTTCCGTACCAACAAAATGAGAAAGGGACATAAAAGGAAAAACAAGCATGACAAGCAAAACATTTTCAGATCTAGAGCATGCTAAAAGGTGGAAAAGAAAATGAGAGAAAAATGGACTTGCTTAACCAACCATTTCGATCCAAACAATTCAGCATAGTCCCACTCAATCCACCCACTTCAGCCACCTAAACAACCCGTGATTCAGCCCCCAAAACACCATTGAACAAACCTATACATTGTACCCGAGCAATCCTATCTCCCATTCTGAGACAACCCCAAGCCAATCACAGCCGTTACAAACACCGTTCTCCATCAACTATCATTCTCCCTAAATTCATTTTCTCTACCACCAAAATCCAAATACCCATTCTCAATCCTATTCCATCAGAACTATAACACCATACAAGCCGCAACAAACCACCATCATCCATCTCCATAAGCCCCAACCAGTCACTAAACTCCGTCTATCAATCCACACCCGCAAAACAGCCCCAACACCTCCACACCCGGAGAAATTACCACCCAAATCCACCACCAATTCCATGGATCAACGGTGCATACGCTCACATCCAATCAAAATATGAAATAAAAATAATAAAATAGCAAAATAACGGGGAAAAGGGACATCAAGTTACATCATTTTCGATTATAACAACATTCAAAAGGGGGAAGACAGGTACATTGACCTCAAAATGCTCAGAAAAATTAGGAGAATATCGCATGTGAAGCATACAAAGCAGAAATAAAAGAATGGGTAACATGAAACAGTGACGTGGATTGTACATGAAACAAATAAGCAAAAAAGAGAAAATTAAAAAGAGAATGATCAATTAAAAACCTACCTTGATATGAAATCGTAGTCCGATCAAACTCTTCGAAGCTTTGAACCTCTCCCACTAGCGTCTCGATGCTCGCACTATCCAAATCATTCCCAAGACCGAATTCAAGGTCCAAATCAACGAAAATGAGGAGAAAACGAAGAAAAGGGGAGAGAAATCGAAGAGGAAACGAAGGGAAAGGAGAAGAATCATCGAAAATCGTCGGAGAGAGGAAGAGAAACCGAAAAAAATTGAAAAATTAGGGGGCGCGAGCATTAAATCATTTGAAATTCATATTGGTCCGTGTTATTAGTACGGATGAGGGAAAATAAGTTGGATCCGTGTTCCTGGAATGGATGCAAGAAGTGACAAAGCCATTCGTGGTTCAAACACGGATGACAGAAATAGAAGAGCTATCCGTGTTTCTAACACGGATGAAATCGTTCCAAATACTATCCGTGCCTCAAGCAAAAGTAATAAAAAATAAAAGGGAAAAATCAAAATAATAATAATAATAATAAATAAATCAAAAATCAAAAAATAAAAAAAAATCAAAATAATCAAAATAATAATAATAAAGAATCAAAAAATCAATGAAAGAGTAATGAACTAATTTTTTTTGGAAGTTCTACTCTACCTACTCGGAATGAAAGAGTTAATGAAATAATTTTTTGGGAGTCCTACTTTACTTGCCCAGGGTGAAAGAGTAATGAACTAATTTTTTTGGGAAGTTCCACTCTACCTACTCAGAGTGAAAGAGTAATGAACTAAGTTTTTTGGGAGTCCTACTCTACATGCCCAGGGTGAAAGAGTAATGAACTAATTTTTTAGAAAGTTCTACTCTACCTACTCGGAGTGAAAGAGTAATGAACTAATTTTTTTGGGAGTCCTACTCTACCTACCCAAGGTGAAAGAGTAATGAACTAATTTTTTGGGAATAAATAAGGGATTTACACCGCATTTGATTTTTTTTTAAATATAAAATTATGATTTTATGAAGGGATGGTAAACATTTTAAACTCTCTTTAAATCTTAGGAGTTTTCAAAATTACTATCAAGAGGGTAACCTTTAATTCAAAGTTAACCTTATCCTTTAGGGTTGAAATTGATTAGGCTTCAGAACAAAAATGCCCCTAGTTTGACAAGGAATATTGCACTGGGGATAATTGAACATAATTTGAAAACGAATGCCCCTAGTGTAAGGGGGAAAACTGTACTTTTTAGAAAAAAGAAGTGTCCTTGTTATGAAAGTTAGAAATCCTTGATTACCGCAAGAGCAATAAAGGTTTAACTTTTAATTTTGACTTTCTATATTGAAGATTTTGAGTCAGGCTCAAAGAAATTGGAACAAAATATTTCTTCATGAAATTCATCATAGAATTTGTTCTTTCTCCCCGTCAGTTCGCTTAGGGACATGAAACTCTTCAAATCAATTATAGACGAGATACTTTAATCCACTGAGTCTATATTTAGTTCAAACTGGGTATTGAAACTTGATCATTCAGACTTCTGATGTTTCTGCTCGGACTGCCTTTTTAACTTCTCAACTCAACAAAAATTTTCTTTTATTTTTTGGTTGCTCTAAGTTTCGCCTAGATTGCCTTTTCAAGTTTTCAATCTAGCGAGCATGCTCAAGATTTTGCCTAGATCGCCTTTTTAAGTTTTCGATCTAGCGAGCTTACAATTTTTTCTCTTTGCTATCTGATCATGCTTTGCTATCTTCCTTGACTTTTTCGCACAGTACTTAGGAGGACTTTTATGGGTGGGCTTAGGACTGGACATAAAAATAAGGAATTTTGAGGCTCAAAAACCCAAATGCCCCTTGTGTGGCATTTCCTTTTAAATTATTTTTTTTTCCTTGAATTTTCTTCTCCATTTTTGATGATATTTCTTTTTCTTTTTAGATTTTTTCTTTGTCGGGAATTTATTTTTTTATTTTGATATGGTCGGGCCTTAAGTAACTTCTCAGGTTGCCTATGTACCCCAGAATTTTGGGATCAGACCAAGACGTAGTTCAAATTTCCCTCCCCTAGATTAGATGATCAGGCTGAGAAAGAAAAAGGTATATACTTTTTTTTTTAAGAAGCTGCAAAGGGCTGAGAAAGGAGATAATGAACTAGGTAGTAGGAAAATTGATTCGGTTAAAGATGGCCTCCTTAAATGTAGTATCGCTTGATCTGGTTAAGGTTGGTTGACTCTAGTACTTCAATTCTATCATGATCTTGAAGTCTGATAGTTAAATCACTAACTTGTAAGTGGCGAACTTTGATATTCTTGTCAAATGTGTGAGTGACTCTTCTTTGATAAGTTTACACTTGGTACAGAACTTTTAAGTTATTTTTCTTTGATCAGGTTTACTTCTTCATACTGCTGACGAACCCAGTCTATTTCTAACAATTGACTTTCTATCAAGACTTTGAGATACGAGATTTCCATTTCAACTGTTAAGTCTGCTTCCATATCATATACTAGAGAGTAGGGAATAACTCCAATGGAAAACTGATATGCCCATAGTGTGAATGGTAACTTCTTTGACGGATCCTGATGCGATTGACACATTTTTCCTGATGATTATCTTGAGATTTTTTTTTATTGATTGTTTCAACCTTTTTATTAGTCTGAGAACGTGGGGAGATGATTTGTGATGTCGAATCCTGAATTTTGAACACGGAGTAATGACCTAAGCTTTGAAATACGACCCATTATCAGAGATTAGCTCAAAATGTACCCCAAGATCGACTGATAACATGTGCTTAAAAGAACTTTTCAACTCGAGATGTAGTGGGGATAGCGCTAATATATTTTCTAACATCTTCTTTGATTTCATCGATATAGACGAGTATCTATTCTATGTTGAACAACAGCCAAGCTTGTACCTAACATACCCTCATATGATCACATGAACAAGTTTTTTGAAATTCTTGAGTAAATTCATTATCCCCTCGTGTTCCTCTAGGGATAAGATAGTTTCTATCTGAATTTCTTAAAAATTATTTTTTGTTCTAAGGTTCAATGACCGTTGCTTTTTGATTGAAAGTTGTTGAGCCCAACCCTTATCTTTTTGTTCAGGAGAAAAATATATCCTTGAAGCCAGATTATTAGTTAATTCATTAATGCGCTCGAGGTATTCAAAATTTTTTTTATCCAATCAAATTCAAAAGGGCGACTGACACCTTTATGACTCAACTCAACAGAACAAGAGTAGACTCGATTTAAAGAAAATATGATATTAATGAATTAAAAAAAAACTTGATTCAAGACTCATGAAAGACCATTACCCACACACAACAGACTTGACTATAGGCTGAAGACTTTGGATATTGCTTACAACCAGCATGATTGAGGCAATATGATTTTCAGGGAACAACTGTGTAATTTTGAGAAATTCCGTGGTCATTTTTGATTGTTGACTTAGTACTGACATTCGTTCTAACCGACTGGACTTACGGCTCCAACTAGGAGGTGGACATTTGAGTTTGGATGCAATGATAACCCTGAAAATCCCATCAAAAGTGGATTACTAGTTACGGACCCTAAAGTAGACTTTTAACAAATAGAAGTTCCTCTTGATAGCATGAGTTAAGTTAACCCCTAGATTCAAAAAACTCTAACCAATGAAATATTTCGATCAAGAAATATTATATGAAGATGATTTACTGATCTTGTTAAGTATGAAACATTCAGTCCATTGAATTAAACTGGCCGATGCAAGGTGATTGGGACTATTTACCTATCTGAGTTTGGGCCGGTTCGACCTAATAGATTGGAATATTCCACTTCCATAATTTATTCAATATTTTTAAGCCAATTAGTTCAACCGATCCATATGCTGATCTATAAAATCCGTTAACCAATTGGGCTAATTGGTTTAACTTGATATTGACCAGTATGTCTCATCAATTACGTTTGTTGGGTTGGACCGATATTGAGAGTTCAATTGGAGCGGTGTGGACCGGTCCACCCATAGTCGATTCGGGTCGTGACGTATAGTTCCTAAACTCTAGGTTTACTACGTGCAATGCAATTTATCTAGCCACCGTCGCCTAAGTATACCTATATACCTCTATAGCGAACTCAATCAGACGATACGTGGTGACTTGGTTTGATATACCGTATAGGTGATAATCTAAAACCTCAACTCACTTCTCTGAAGCCAAAAGCAGTCAGTTTAATCCCCAGATCAAAGGTTGCGCGGGATGCTTGAGCAAAGGCATTCTTAAATCACATCTTTTCTAGAATAGACGTAGTCTATCCTCCTAGTACCGTAGTAAATCAGAGCAGGATCTCGCTTAGGCATTGGTTTTGACCAAGAAGTGCAATTGATGTACTTATATTATCTTTGATATAGCTATGGGTACGGGTCAAGAGTTGTAGCTTTCATAAATGGTTTGGCATCCTACGAGGGGACCGACCACGTACTAGTACTACGTTGGTAATCGGGACATGTGACTGTGCGCCTTACAATAGTTCAAAGGCTCAGATTGATCCAGCCTGAGTGCATCGATATACCTTTCAGAGTCACCTGATCAGACGGTACTGATGCCCCAGTTTAATATACCCTAAGGTATGTGACTAGAGTTGTGGTTTTCATGAATGACATCGCATCTCCGAAGAGACCGGGCCACACACTAGTGCCACGTTGGCTATAAAGGATATGCAACGTGCAATGCAATAAATATAAACGTGCTAGCGCTGTGTGCAAAACAGGATGGGGTGTGCCCGGGGCGTTTTTCGAATAAATGGGCCCTATGCCACATCAATTATTAATGGGCCACAATCATAGTGAATACAATCATCAGAATATTATTAAGATCAAAAATCATAACATGTGTAAACACCTCAATTTTAATGGGCCCCTACTCGAAAGGGCTCAAAAATACAGATTTTTTTAATATAAAAATTGCCAGTGGGCCTCAAAGGCCCAAATCAATCGAAATATGGCATTTTGATCGAATCGAGGCTCCTGAGACCTCCTAATGGTTTAGTAGGCCCATCAAAGGGATTTGACCTACCTTACAATTTTCCAACTCTACCGCTCCGTCCTTGTATCCACGAAATACACGATTTTTAATAAAATTCTTCAACGGGCCTAAAAAGCCCAATTTGCCAACACATGGCCTTTCGATCAATTCAATAATTCCAAAAATTCCTAAAAAGAAAAAAAATGTAAAATGAGACTTGGGACCATCTCGACTTTCCTTACCACTCACCGCTTCGCTCTGAATCCGAAATAAGTCTAAGCCTGCCTAAGGCCCATAAACCCTCAACACTCACAAATTACATTTCTCACCTTATCGCCTAACTTAAATCCAATCCCATACCACCTAAAACCTAAAACATACCAACCCTCAAAAATCCAATCTAAAACAAACCCTACCCAATCCAATAACCCAAAACCATTCCATAACCCAAGCCCAATACATTAAAAAGCCCACAAACCCTTATCCATATCCAATTCACATCCAACCCATAATCCTAACACACAAACGACGACCCACATCAACCAATCACCATCTTGATAATCAAATATGACACATGTTATCACCCCATCTCACCTTCTTCATCCAACTACCTACCCCCATTAATTTTCTTTAAACCTCATCTACCCACACATCAACCCATCACATTTTCTTTAAAAAAAATCACATCAACCCACACCCTCCCCTAACCTACCCTCATCACTCCCTATAAACCTCCATTCTTTCAAATCAAATACCATCAACCTATACCCTCCTAACCTACCCTCATAATTCTCTAACCCCTATTCTCTCAAATCAAACACCTCCCACCCACACCTCCCACCCACACCTCCCCTCATCATACCTCTCCCTAATATACCGTCATCATTTCCTATAAACCCATCTATACAACCTAAACCTACACCCATCCTCTTAAATCAAACACTAAATCTCTCCCCTCAATTAAATCTAAATCCTTAACCTCCACACATCTTGCCACATGTTACCATCTCCCTCACCCTCCCAACCACCTTCTTACACCCTTCCATTCTCCTAAATCAAGCATTACTCAATCAATCAACCACCCTCTTAAACACCCATCATCTCACCTCACCAAATACTCCACCCAAATGGTTTGGGTAAGATCTAAACCATTTAGATCAAAACACAACCCATTTACCTCATTACATATTTACCCTTTCCAACTCTTAATTTCATACCCCCCCACCTTTAAAGCATATGTCATTCTCTACTCTCCCTCACTTTACCCCATTATATCCCTAAAATAATCCCTCAACATCTATAAATACCCCCTCCTCTTCCCAAAAATGGTTCCTAACTCTCATTAAAAAAAATCTCTTACCAAGTCTCATAAAAAATCACTCCACTCTCTACTCTCAACACTACTCATCACTTCACTACTCTCTCATACTAATCTCAAAAGAGTTATATTCTCATAACTCATTAAGGACTTAACTCAAGAATAAATAGAAGAAGAAGAAGAAGAAGGAAGGAAAGAAAAGAAAAGAAAACCTTGAAGCTTCAAGGTGGGTGCAACAAAATACCCCCCATCTCTCTCTCTACCCTCTTCTCTCTTTAATTTTTATTTTAGATAGCCCCTAAGATGTAATGTTTCCCCTCCCTTATCTCCGGTAGTTCAAAATTCGGTTTGGTCAAAAGTATAAGGGTCGTAACCACCTTCATAAAACAAAAATATCGATTTAACCCATCAAATCATTTTGAGGCAATCGATTTTTGGGTCCTTCTCAACTCATGAGAATGGATCCATAATCATCATCAACACTTTTAAAAATGTGTTATTCTCAAGGCTAAGGATCTATAAGAATCATCTCCTTCAATGGGATGATCATATAATCAAGCCAAAAATAAATCCCTACTTAGGAACACGTGGCACTTTGTTTTTATTTTGATATTTTTAATCAAAATGACCGAGTTGAGTTGAGGTTACTGCCACTTGGCTGGGAGAAAAGGGTGCCTAACACCTTCCCTTTTCTCCAATCGAACCGCTTACCCCGATCTCTAGGTTTGATTAGTTCCTATCCATCGTGAGTCACTAAATGCCAAAATATTATTTTTTCGAAAAAAGTACATCGGGTGACCATTCACAGCCACTTACAAAATGAATGGTGGCGACTCCATGTAACCTTCTGAAAACTCAATGCAGACTGGTCACACGTCAAACCGAACAACATGGTTGTTCGAGGTTTTGATGGCTCAATAAGGGATTCTTTGGGTGAAGTGGATTTATTGATCATGATAGGTCCGTGTATTTTTGAAGTAACGTTCGAGGTCATGGAAATACCGACAACCTTCAACTTACTGCTGGGCAGGCCGTGGATCCATATTGCCGGAGCAGTACCATCCTCTTTGCACCAAAGAGTGAAATTCATCATGGGGCGGAGGATGATATCAGTATTAGCAGAAAATCTTATTCCAACTGGGAGAGCTCCAAATGTGCCATTCATTGACATTGAGCTGACAAAAGACAAAGTACTTTACCATTCTTATCAGTTCGCTGTTGTCAATCATGTTGAGAAGGAGAAAGAGAAGGTGAAAGTAGAACTGTCAAGGGCAAATCTGATGATAGGGCGAGTTCTGAAGAAAGCAGATTACCGACCTAGGCAAGGGTTGGGACTGAAAGGGAAAGGGAAAACTACATCGGTCGAAGCAAAGAAGCACAATCCTTATTTCGGAATGGGATTCAGGCCCACGAAAAAGGACATAGTAGAAATGGACGACAAGAAAAGAGAACTTCGATTAGCCAGAAAATAAAATCGTG
Organism: Akebia trifoliata; assembly: GCF_017979445.1. Taxonomy (NCBI): domain Eukaryota; kingdom Viridiplantae; phylum Streptophyta; class Magnoliopsida; order Ranunculales; family Lardizabalaceae; genus Akebia; species Akebia trifoliata. Next base: position 17,555,971 of record NC_141379.1, read on the forward strand.
AAGCAAATATCTGGAATCTGGGCAAAGTTTCTCACATTGGTATTAGCTTCCCGAAGTCTCAAACTAGACCCGACAGCTTATCAGAACCATCGATGACAAAATCAGTACGAAAATCGAAAACAGTAAGTTTCAAACCTCTGCACATTCAAGAACACTTAGTCGTTGAGTCCCAATCATCCTTCATAGAAGGCATTGATGTCTTATTCAATAGGGATTCCGATGAAAGTCTATCAGAGACCGCTCAAGAATCCACAAAAGTAGAAGTCACTACAAGCCAAAGAAAAGAATCACATTTTCCCACCGACATTGACTGGGCATCAGTCTTCATCCCACCGAGTTTGGGAGGGACTATGCCCCAATCTGTCAAAGATCAATCGGAGATCATGGTCATCTCTGAACCACCAATGAAACCACCAAATAAATCACTATCATATCTCATCTGCCCCCTCAGAGAAGGGGAAGTTCTGAACAACTGGGAGGAATTCTCGTTAACCCTTTAGGCTGTTGAGACCTCCAAAACAAATGCCATTAGTCGAATCTAGTTTGCCCGAGGATCATAACGAGCCCTTATTCTCGGGTAAAAACTATTTTGAGGACTCCTTATCTTTACTAATGAATCTGCATGATTGTTCTTCTTATTTTAGGTATCCAGAAAATCACTAAAAAATAAATATTCCTCACAAATCAAAAAAATAAAAAATTTCTCAAAAATCAAAAAAATCGAAAAGCTTTCAGAATTGCAAAAAAATAGATATTTTTCAAAAATCAAAAAAAGAGTTTTCAAGGGATCTGTTTCCATCAAATGGGTATCTAGATAAAATAGAATTTGAAAAGGACGAGTATGATTTCGATCTTGAACTCGACTTCGACTTCATGGGGATCGAAAAAGAATCTGAGGACGAAATGTAATACCCACCCAAAGAAATCAAAGCCTTGATAGATCGTCACGAGAAAGGTGTTTAGCCAAACATCGAGGATACAGATTCAATCAATATTTGTACCAAAAAGGACCCACGAATTGTCAAGATCGGAGCCTTATTGACTTCACAACAGAAAAAAGTGATGGTTGAATTCTTGTAGAAGTATTAGGACATCTTCGCATGGTCGTACAGAGATATGTCGGGTTTAGATACAGATCTTGTTGTACACAAGCTACCAATTGCCTCCGGAAGTAAACCAATTAAATAGAAATTGAGAAGGCTAAAGCTAGAATGGACCCTCAAGGTCAAAGATGAGGTCATGAAGCAATTCGAAGCAGGATTTCTCGCCGTCTCTACATACCCTGAGTGATTAGCTAATGTCATCCTAGTACCTAAGAAAGATGAAAAAGTACGCATGTGTGTTGACTACAGAGACTTGAACAAGACCAGTCCTAAGGATGACTTTCCACTTCCACATATCGACACTCTAGTCGACAGTACAGCAGAGCACGGCATATTCTCGTTCATGGATGGTTTATCAGGCTATAATCAGATAAAAATGGCAGAAGAAGACCATGAAAAAATTGCCTTCATCACACCATGGGGTACTTTCCACTACAAAGTCTTGCCATTCAGACTGAAGAACGCAGGGACGACTTACCAACGGACAATGACCGCATTATTCCACGACATGATCCATAAGGAAATGGAGGTCTATGTAGACAGCATGATTGCTAAATTCGACATTGAAGAAAACCATCTGGTGAATCTAAAGATGTTGTTTGACAGGCTGAGGAAGTACAGTTTAAGGCTTAACCCGGCAAAATGCGTATTCGGGGCAACATCAGGCAAACTATTAGGTTTCATCGTCAACAGAAGGGGCATCGAAATAGATTCGGCAAAGATTAAATATATCCTCGAGATGAAGGCACCCATTTCAAAAAGAGACGTTCGGGGCTTTCTGGGGAGAATACAATATATTAGTCGTTTCATTGCTCAGCTCACACCTATTTGTGAGCCAGTCTTCAAGCTACTGAGGAAATATACGCCAAAGAAGTCGAACAAGGACTTTTAGGAAACGTTCGATAAAATCAAGCAATATTTGCTCAATCCACCAGTCTTAGTTCCTCCTACTCCAGGGTGACCTCTACTAATGTACATCTTAGTGCAGGAAACGTCAATGGGGTATGTACTAGGGAAACATGATGAATCTGGACGGAAGGAACAAGCTATCTATTATCTCAACAAAAAGTTTACCGAGTACGAAGTGAAATATTCGACACTTGAGAAAACTTGTTGTGCATTAGTTTGGGCATCTCAACGATTGCATCACTATTTACTTAGTTACTCAACTATGCTTATTGCCAGAATGGACCCCCTGAAGTACATTTTTGAAAAGCCAGCACTAACAGGCCATACAGGGAAGTGGTAATTATTATTATCTAAGTTCGACATCACCTGTGTCACTCAAAAAGCCATCAAAGGGCAAGCCATCGCAGACCACCTAACCGAGCACCTGTTGCCTGATTACGAGCCATTAAAAATAAACTTCCCCAATGAAGCCATACTATTCACAGAGATTGAGGACGATGGTGCCGAACCAAGCTGGAAAATGTACTTCGATGGAGCAGCAAATCAGAAAGGGAACAGAATAAAGGCAGTTTTGATCAAGCCAGATGGGTCCCATGTACCGATCGCCATTAGGTTAAAATTCAAATATTCTAACAATAAGGCTGAATACGAAGTATGCATAGCAGGGTTGAAAGCATCAATGGATCTCGAGGTAGATGAGATCGATGTTTTTGGAGATTCAAGCTTTGTAGTCTATCTGACAACTGGAGAATAAAAGACCCGAGAGTAGAGACTGGTCCCTTACAGCGAGTATCTAGAGGAACTAAACTCACGTTTTGATAGAATTTCATTCACATACATGCCGAGAGCTAAGAATCAGTTTGCAGATGCACTAACTACACTTGCTTCTATGATCAGTATCTCGGAAGACTTAATCATCGATCCTATTAAGATTGGAATGCAAGATGAGCTGGCCTATTGCTTACCTGTCGAAGTAGAAGAATTCGAAGAAAAGCCATGGTACTCAGACATCAAAGCATATCTTGAAGATCAAACCCTCCCCTCAGATGCAACGCCCAATGACCGAAGGACTATCCAGAAATGGGCAGGGCAATTCTTCATCAGCAACGACATTCTGTACAAGAAATCGCACCACGAGGTCTTACCTCGGTGTGTGGCAGAAACATAAGCGAAAGGACTAATTGAGATTATACATGGTGGAGTATGTGGACCCAATATGAATGGGATACTATTGGTCGATAATGGAAAGTGACTGCTATCAGCATGTTCGCAAATGCCATCTGTGCCAAATCTACGCCAACAAGATCAATTCTCCGCCTTCAGAGCTACATAATATGACTACTTCTTGGCCCTTCTCGCTCTGAGGAATGGATATCATCGGGCCAATCTCGCCAAAAGCTGCAAACGGGCACAGCTTCATCTTAGTTGCTATCGACTATTTCACTAAATGGGTAGATGCGGCGTCCTATGCTAACGTCATGAAAAGTAACGTCCTCAAGTTTGTCAAGAACAACATTATCTGCAGATACGGGCTTCCCAGCGGACTAGTGACTGACAATGCCAAGAATTTCAAGAACAAGGACATGATTAAGATGTGCGAAGATTTTCAGATCACTCATCACAACTCTGTACCCTACAGACCTAAGATGAATGGAGCAGTCGAGGCAGCCAACAAGAATATCAAGAAAATAATTGAGAAGATGGCAGTTACGTATAAAGATTGGCACGACATGTTACCTTTTGCACTCCATGCTTATCGAACCTCGTTTAGAACTTTGACTGGGACAACTCCGTATTCACTGGTATATGGAGTGGAAGTAGTTTTACCTGTAAAGGTCGAGATTCCTTCCCTTCGGATCTTAAAAGAAGTAGAGTTGGATGAAGTTGAATGGGTTTAGGCTCGGTTCGACCAATTGAATCTGATAGAGGAGAAACGACTTGTAGCTATCTGCCATGGGCCAATTTACCAACGACGAATAACTCGTGCCTATAACAAGAAAGTCAAACCTAGAGATTTCTCGTCAGGAGATCTTGTTTTGAAAAAGATTCTGCCAATCCAAGAAGATCCCAGAGGAAAATTTAGACCGAACTATGAGGGACCATTCATCGTGCAAAAGGTAATAACAGGAGGAGATCTGATCCTTACGAAAATGGATGGACAAGTCTTCCCTCAACCGATCAATGCTGATACCGTTAAGAAGTACTACGCTTGAGATCTGACCCTGAGATGACGAAAGGCCATCTTTACTATCCCAAATAAATTATCTAACCCTAGTCAACCCTTTTGAGCCATCACGTTCATTTCTTAACCTAAGACTGGGGTAAGTTAACAACTACCAAACGATACAAAAAAGAAGATAAAACAAAAAAAACAAAAAAAAAGAAGAGAAAATCAGAAAGATCAAAGCATCAAAATATTCCTGGCCCGTATGAGGATAAACTGTGAACAGCTAAAAATACAAAAAAAATCAAAAAATTCCAAACTCGGACACTTGATCTAAGCTCGACCCAAATCTCCAACCTAAACAAGTTCGAGAGACGTTGGGAGGAGACATAGATCATTTTTTCAAAACAAAATAGATGAACCCCATGTCTATCCCACTTTATATACACTAATACCCAGACCTCAACCTTTTTGTATCCTTCCACTACCATTAGTCCAAGCCAATGTTTCGTCTCACCAAAAGTCCTTTTTGATCAGGGAATGTTCTAGGGCAACATAATGACAATGGCAGTACCAATGATCTTGCGACTTGGTCCAAACCTCAAAGTCTTATTAGTCATTGGAAGACTCGAGAGGGAAATCCAGGCCGGATATTCAAAAAAAAAAAGTACTCGAAGTGAAGAGTAGCCGATCTTGCGGCTCAACTTGAGTTGTCGAACCACGAATAGTCATCAGCAAACTCGAGGGGGGAATCTAGATCGATTACTCAAGAAAGAGTGCCACTACAAGAGTAGAGTCGCTGATCTCGCAGCTCAACTTAAGTCACCAAACCACAAGACACAGAGACTCCGAGCAAAATTGTAATGAAAAAATTCAAAAAAATACAAGCATGGTCTGAAAAGGCATAGTAAAAACCTGAAAGGGCGCTATGAGTAAAAGAAACAGACCATAGCAAGATCAAAGCCACCGACACGGTGAAAATCCCAAAAAGGACATTGATGCTCAAAAATGTGGAAACCAGGTCTGGTGAAAATCGTAATTGGCACCAGGGGCAATAAGGGTAAATAAAAAAAATAAATAAATAAATAAATAAATAAAACTCCTGGCCCGCAAGAGTATAAACTGTGAACGGCGAAATCCTTCCAAAATCCCGAGACCCAAATAGATAATAATCTTTCAATACCAGGGCACTCGTAATGACTCTAAAGGAACCAAAAGAGCAATTGACGTTTATGTCCTCTATGGTTTGTAAAAATACCAAGATTGTCACAACCAAAGATTTTACAAACTCTGAATTTATCGTACTCATTTGATAAAGATATTTCATAAAATTTTAAAAAGAAAAACTACTATTTTGATCGATGATGAAAAATGTAGGACTTATTCAAACTTCAAGTTTTCAAAGCATTAGATACACCTGAGGCCAGGTAAGTAAAAAACTTGTTTTCTTTTCAAAAGCTTCACATTACATTTTTGCTAATGTAAAAAAAAAAGTAGGATACTATCATTACCACCATGGCGTCCGAAGCATCACGACTCACAAGATAAGACGCAAAGGCATCGAAGCACCCCGAGCAAGCCCTTCCTGAGATCACTCTCCGGGCCTATTAAGACAGATAAACCATTGATCATCAAACTTGCAGTTGTAGCAATGGAAGAGTTTATAAGAATAGCCCAACTAGGGGAACCGTAGTGGGTGCATAGCCTTGATCATACTTATGAGATTCTAAGTGAAGATGAATACATGCAAACATTCCTGAAGAGAATTTGATGTGAACCTTCTTGGATTAAGACCTTCTCTTGATGATCTCTTCTAGGCTTCGAACGTTCTAGATTGTTTTAAAATAAATTAAAATGTTGATCGGACTAAAACCCCAAGGAAACTAAGTCCTTGAAACCTCAATCTAATGACACCACAAGGATTGATCACTTCCTTGATAAGTCGAAGAGTCATGTCTTTTCTTCAAGAACTCGAATGAAAACTCAAAAAGAACCCATAAAGAAAGCATGAAACAAAACTAAAGTTTCTTTGAATAAACTTCAAAATCTCATAAGATGTAAATTATCAATTGTGTCTCAATTACAAAATGAGGTGCCCTTTTATAGATAAATTAGATCAAGATTAATTCTAATTAGTCCTTGGAAAAAATAAAGAAAATCTAATTAGTCCTTAGGAAATAAAGAATTCAAAACTAAGGACAATTAGAACATAACAATTCCCAATTAACCCTGGCATTCAAATTGATCTTCCAAATTGATCTCTTGCATAAAAAGATAGTTGACCATCCTTGATGAAACTTTGATGTCTCCGAAATTAGCCTTAGAATCTTCTAGAATGGCCTCTTTGTATTGGACTTCCACAATCAAGCCTTGCAATGCCTCTTCCATCCTCTTTGTCCTTGCCCTAGTCATCGGACCACCAATTCCTTGCAATGGTTCTTGAGAAGACTTGGAAACAGCAACTCAATCTCCATTATTCTCCCCCTCTTCGAAAAGATTCGTCCTCGAATCACCTACATTAAACAAGGATAAATCAGGAACATTAAAAGTTGCACTAACATTACCATAATCACTTGGCAAATCAACTTTGTAGGCATTATCATTGATCCGTTCCAAGACTTGAAATGGACCATCTCCTCGAGGCTGTAATTTTGATTTCCTTTGGGTAGGAAACCGCTCCTTACGCAAGTGCACCCAAACCCAATCTCCAGGGTGGAGAATAACTTTCAAGCGACCCTTATTGGCTTGCTTAGCATATTGCTCATTCTTCTTGTCAATGTTAGCTCGAACTTTGGCATGTAAATCTTTCACAAAATCTACCTTTTTCTTACCATCAAGATTAGCATGTTCATTAGTAGGCAAAGGTAAAATATCCACAGGCGTTAAAGGATTAAAACCATAAACAATCTCAAATGGAGAAAATGAAGTAGTTGAATGAATAGTCCTATTATATGCGAACTCAATATGTGGTAAACACTTTTCCCATTGTTTTAAATTTTTTTGAATGATAGCACGCAACAAGGTAGTGAGTGTCCTATTAACTACTTCAGTTTGACCATCCGTTTGAGGATGTGCAACAGTAGAAAATAGAAGTTTAGGTCCTAATTTACTCCATAAAGTACGCCAAAAATAACTAAGGAACTTAACATCTCTGTCACTAACAATTGATTTAGGTAGCCCATGTAATCGAACTACCTCCTTGAAGAACAAATCAGCAATATGTGTTGCGTCATTGGTTATAGTACATGCAATAAAATGGGCCATCTTACTAAACCTATCAACAACAACAAATATACTATCTTTAACATTTTGAGTCCTTGGCAATCCTAAAACAAAATCCATTGAAATATCAATCCAATGCTGATTAGGTACATGCAAAGGGGTATACAAGCCATGCGGTCGAATTTTCGACTTTGCTTGCCTACATGTAATGCACTTGTCACGAACAGATTGAACATCATGCTTTATATGGGGTCAATAAAAATGCTCACGTAAGATATCTAAAGTTTTTAGGACACCAAAGTGACCCATTAAACCTCCCCCATGACTTTCCCTTACAAGTAATTCACGAATAGAACAATTTGGCACACACAATTTATCTTTCTTGAAAAGAAATCCTTTATGCCTATAAAAGTCACCAGACGCACACTTAGCACATGCATTCCATACTTGGCTGAAATCAGAATCATTGGCATACAAATCTTTAATTAATTCAAAACCAAGTAATTTAGTTTGCAATGAAGTAAGTAATACGTACCTTCTTGATAATGCATCGGCCACAACATTTTCCTTCCCACGTTTATATTTAATTACATAAGGAAATATTTCTATAAACTCCAACCATTTAGCATGTCTTTTATTAAGCTTACCTTGGGTCTTCAAGAATTTCAAGCTCTTATGATCAGAATGAATAATAAATTTCCTTGGCCATAAATAATGTTGCCATGTTCGAAGAGTTCTCACTAGTGCATAAAGCTCTTTGTCATGAGTAGGATAACTCAATGCTGCCCCACTTAGCTTTTTACTAAAATAAGCTATTGGCTTAGAATCCTGCATCAAAACATCTCCTACTCCAATCCCGGATGCATCACACTCTATTTCAAAAGTTTTATCAAAGTTAGGCAAACACAACAAAGGTGCATTAGTTAACTTATCTTTCAAAGTTTGGAAAGCCTGATCATGCACATTAACCCAATTAAAAACAACATTCTTTTTAACAAGTTCATTCAAAGGTGCAGCAATAGAACTAAAATCCTTAACAAACCTTCTGTAGCTACGTGGTTTTCGTCATTATGACGACCACAACTACTAAATATTAGAGTCGCCACCATTCAAGTTGGAAGTGGGTGTGAATGGTCACCCGTGAGGCATATTTCAAGAAATGACATTTCGGCATCTTTAGTGACTCACGATGGATAAAAGGATGGTCAAACCTGAGATTTGGGTAGTGGCTCAATTGGAAAAAGGGGAAGGTGTTAGGCACCCCTTTCTCCCCATCGAATGACGGTAACCTCAAAAAAACTCGGTCATTTTAATTTTTTGTAAAGAAAGTGGAAATGTGCCACGTGGGGGCATTTATTCCCTAAGTAGGGATTTGATTTTGGCTTGATCATAGGGTCATTTCATTAATGGAAATGACCCTTGTGAACCTTAACCTTAGGGCCCGATCATCAAAAGGGGTAAAACAAAATAGAAGAAGGGAGTGTTAGAAGAGGGAGTAGTAGAAGGTTAGAGAGAGAGAGGGGGGTGTGCTTCAAACCCACCTTGAAGCTTCAAGTTCACCCTTCTTTCTTCATTTCTTCTTCTTCTTCTATCCTTCTTAAGTCCTTAGTGAAGTATGAGAGTGTGATTATTTTTTTAGAAAATGGTATGAGAGAGTGGTAGAGATAAGTAGAGGAAGTATTTTTTCTAGTGAGACTTGGTGTAACCCTTTTTGGGATGAGAGGAGAGGTATTTATAGGTGTTTGGAGGGGGTTTGGGGGTATAATGGGGTTAAAATGTGAGAGAAGGGGTAATGACATAGGATTGAGGAGTGAAAGGTGTGAAATTTGAGGTGAAATGGAGGGTAAATATGTAATGAGTGAGAATGGGTGAGGTGTAGATCCAAATGGGTTGGATCCTACCCAAATCCATTTGGGTAGAGTGTTTGGTGGGTTGACATGAGTGATGGTTGGTGGTGGAGTGGAGGTGTAAGGGGGTGGTTTAGAGAATGAGTGTTAGGTTGATTGATGAGGTGAGGTGTGTAGATTTAGGAGAATGGGTTGTGTAAGAGGTTGTTAAGTTGGTTTTTGGGAGGAGAAAGGAGATGATGCCATGTGGCAATCATGATGAGGGGGTGAGGTGATGAGATTGGTTGATTGGTTGATGGGGGTTGTTTGATTAGAGAGAGAGAAATGGGTTAGTTGATTGATGATGAAGGAAGTATGGGTTGAGTTGATTTTATTGGAGTGTTTTAAGGAAGATGATGGGTAGAGGTATGGGTGATGATGTGGGTGGTTGGTGATGTTAGATAATGGTGATGGGTTAGGGTATGGGTGAAGGTGTGGTTGGTTGTTGATGTTAGAGGATGGGGATAGGTTAGGTTAGGGTAGGGTATGGGTTGAGGTGATTTTGGAGAGAGGTGAGATGGGTTAGATGAGTTGTTTAGAGCATGATGATGGGAGTGGGTGATTGGATGAGGGAGGTGAAGGATGGTGATGACAAGTGTCATCTTTTGATGTTGAGGGGTTGATTGGTTGATGTGGGTAATGGTTGATGGGTATGGGTCGGATAGTGATTGGGTATGGATAGTGGTTATGGGTTTTTAATGTGTTGGGCTTGGGTTTAGAAGGGTTGTGGCTTGTTTTGGATTGGATATCGGATTTGGAGATGGAACGGTGAGGTTGGATGAAGGGGTAGGCATCCCAAGTCTCACATTTTATTATTTTGAATTTTTTTTGTTTGAAATCATTGATTTAATCACAAATGCCACGTGTTGGCGAATCGGGCTTTTGGGCCCATTGGGGAATTTATCGATTTTCGCGTAAGTGTAAGCGCGGGGCGATGATGTTGAACAGCTGTAGGATGGGCCACGACCCTTTTTTTCTGGGTCCTCGAGACCACGGGGTGGTCTTAGGGGTGTTGATTTAACCGTAGTTTCCACTTTTGATGTTTTGGGCCTTAGTGGCCCGTTGGCCCCCTTTTGTTGGGAAATCGGTATTTCGCATGGAGCGGGATAGATGGGAGTGTGCCGAACCCTTTTGGTGAGCCTACTAACCCATTGAGAGGTGTTAGGGCTTGGGTTTCGGTGACAATATCATTTTTCGATGATTCGGACCATTGAGGCCCGTGGGTCGAATTTATCGAAACATTATTGTTTTTGGGCCCCTTCGAGTGAGGGCCCGTTCAAATTGAGGTGTCTACACCTTCGATAAAAACTTGCTAAACCATGGAAACTTCTTACCTCGTTCGCATTCTTAGGTTTAGGCCAATCCTTTATTGCCCTTACCTTTTTTTCATCAATACTAATTCCCTGCGAACTAACAACAAATCCAAGAAACACAATAGATTCCATACAAAATGTGCATTTATTAAGATTAACATATAATTGGTGTTCTCTTAACACACTAAATACAGCATGCAAATGCTTCACATGGTCATCAACATTTTTGCTATAGACTAAAATATCATCAAAGTAAACTACCACAAATTTTCCCATGAAAGCACGCAAGACATGGTTCATTAATCTCATGAATGTACTAGGTGCGTTAGTTAAACCGAAGGGCATTACTAACCATTCATACAACCCACATCTAGTTTTAAATGCAGTTTTCCATTCATCTCCCTCTTTCATGCGAATCTGATAATACCCATTCTTTAGATCAATTTTAGAAAACAAATGAGAGCCATGCAATTCATCAAACATATCATCTAACCTAGGGATAGGATGCCTATATTTTACCGTTATCTTATTAATAGCTCGACAATCCACACACATGCGTCATGTTCCATCTTTCTTTGGTACTAAGAGAACAGGAACCGAGCATGGGCTGAGACTTTCCCTTACAAATCCCTTCTGCAACAATTCATCCACTTGCCTCTGTATCTTCTTTGTTTCCTCAAGATTAGCTCTATAAGCAGGTCTATTTGGTATAGCAGAACCAGGTATGAAGTCTATTTGGTGCTCAATTCCTCTTAAAGGAGGTAAATCATGTGGAATCTCCTCGGGAAAAAGATCCTCAAAATCCTGCAATAAAGACACAACAGCACTAGGCAAAGATAAGTTAAGATCGTCAGTGGAAAAATAAACATCTTTGTACATAAGAACTAGAACTTGTGGTCTTGCTATCATTACACTTTTAACATCATGTTTGTCAGCAAGTACACTCAGTACTTTATTCTTTTCTCCATGTTGCTCACTCTCCTTTTTGCTCACACTTTTGTTTCTCTCTCTTTTTGTACTCACTTACTATCCTAACCTGGTCTTCATAAGCTTGCAAAGGTTTGAGAGGGGCCAATTCAATTTTTCGATTATTCATTACAAAAGAATAATGGTTTTTATACCCATCATGCGACACTTTCCTATCAAATTGTCACGGTCGACCGAGCAATATATGACCAGCATGCATTGGTGCCACATCACAAATAACCTCATCCACATACTTGCCTATTGAGAAAGGAACCCGAACTTGCTTGTTTACCTTCACTTCTCCACAATCATTCAACCATTGTAGCTTATACGGTTTAGGATGTTTCTGCCATTTCAAATTCAACTTCTCTACTAACAAGGTACTAGCAACATTGGTACAACTCCCACTATCAATAATTAATGTACATACTTTATCCTTGACGTGGCATCTTGTGTGAAAAATATGCTCGCGTTGCTCCTCATCTCCTTCATCCTTAGGCTGTATACTCAAAGCTCTCTTGGTGACAAGTAAATCACTATGCATAGGCTCCTCTATTTCAACATCAGAACAATCCTCTAATGGTGGCATCTCGTTGTCACTTGAACTAGCACTTTCAATGTCCCCGTTTGCCAATACAACCATAACCCTTTTGTTTGGGCATTCAGAAGCAATGTGTCCAAACCCTTGGCACCTAAAACACTTAATCTGACGTGACTTAATAAAAGGCTTTGTTTCAGGTCTATCTTTAGGAATAGAAACCGGAGGCTTCGACTTTGCGTCTTCTTTTGGTTTGAAAGGAATTTGGTTGTCCTTCCAATTTGGTCTCCACGGATTATTAGAAGATGATCCAGATCTGAACCTTCTAGACTTGATTTGCTTTTCCACTTTAATGGCTTTGTGTAGTAACTCTTCCATCTCCACATAATGGTGCAACTCAACCACATCAGCAATCTCTTTGTTCAATCCGGCAATGAATCTAGCCATGGTTGCTTCTCTATCTTCCTCTATGCTTGCTCTAATCATGGCAATCTCCATTTCTTTATAATAATCTTCTACACTCATGGAACCTTGAACCAACCCTTGCAATTTGATATACAAATCTCGATAGTAATGGCTAGGAATAAATCTTTTACGCATCACTGACTTCATCTCATCCCATGATCAAATAGGTCTCTCACCATTTCTGCGCCTATTGATCACCAATTGATCCCACCATATACTAGCATAGTTTGTAAATTCCACGGCGGCTAGCTTTATTTTTTTATCCTCGGAATAATTATGACAATAAAAAACGTGCTCAACTTTTCTTTCCCACTCCAAATATAATTCAGGATCATTCTTTCCGTGAAAGGTCGGAATCTTCATCTTTATGCTACCCAAATTGTTATCTTCTTTGAAATCTACTTTCTTATCCCGTCGATAATGTACTCTCTCCGCTTCGGAATGAATATCTTCTTCTCCGTCGAACTCATGTCTTCGATATCGTTTAGATTCATTAGAGGATTCCATATGGTCCAACCTTGAACTCAACAATTTAAATTGGTCATGAACGGCCTTGATGAATAATTTTAGGTCGGTCTCATGTGGTTCTCCTCCTTCCTTACTCATGGTTGAAACCCTGTAAGTTAAAAATAAACGAAAACAACAAAAGAATACAACAATCTTGTAAGTCCCAAAAAGTGATGAAAACGATGGAATTAGAAGTCGAAACGGTGTGGAACAAGGCTATGCCTGTCCAACTTGTAGATTTCGAAAAGAGCTTCGATTTGATATGCATTAATAGTCGTTTCGATACCCGGATCAAAAGTTATGGCCGTTGGAACTTAGCAACTCCAAATTATCGATTTTCTGTACCTACAAACAGCAACTAACAAATCCCCCTTTTTCTTTTTTCTAAACAAAGCCCAGCAAGAAGAAACAATAAATCAGCCTCCTTCTTTAAGGTACTTAATCAGAAGCTAGAGTTCAATAACCTCCAAAATGAATCAAGAAGGGCGAAAGAGTATATTGATATTGCAAGAGAGTAGCACTGATGCAATAGGCTAGTTCGCACCTTATGCTCCTATTGATATTGTTGCAGTGAATGTGGTTTTAAATGAGGACGACTCAGACTATGTAGCCCTCCTGGCTTCAGATCTTGGTTGAATCGATTCCAACAACAAAAACAAAAAATAAAAAATAAAAAAAAACTAAAAAAAACTAAAAAAATAAAATAAAAAAAAAATAAAAAAATATCAAAAAATATCAAAAATCCTTTTAAGTAGTACTCAACTTCAATTTGTTAAAACGCGACTAAAGAAATGTCTAAATTTCTAAACTCATCAAAATTTTCATCAAATCCAAGATCTCACACGAGCTCCGCGCCATTGAGATCAAGGAATTAATAGGGTAAAACTCTGTCATACCTCATGCTTGAGTAGCCATCTTCTACAAAAAATCTTCAATACAATCGGTAATTCAAGATCGTGTTTTTACATAATTTTTCTGGCCCGTACAAATAGGAGTTTAGTCTATTCTTTGTAGTTCTTTACACACAATTCCTACAAAGAAAGGCAGCTGTAGACAACTCAATTTGAACGGGCCCCTACTCTAAAGGGCCCAAAAATGCAGATTTTTTTAATATAAAATTGCCAACGGGCCTCAAAGGCCCAAATCAATCGAAATATGACATTTTGATCGAATCGAGAGTCCTGAGACCTCCTAATGGTCTAGTAGGCCCATCAAAGGGATTTGACCTACCTTACAATTTTTCAACTCTACCGCTCCGTCCTTGTATCCCAGAAATACCCGATTTTTAATAAAATTCTCCAACAGGCCTAAAAAGCCCGATTTGCCAACACGTGGTGTTTCGATCAATCTAATAATTCCAAAAATTCCTAAAAATAAAAAAAATTTAAAATGAGACTTGGGACCATCTCAACTTTCCTTACCCCTCACCGCTTAGCTCCGAATCCGAAGTAATTCTAAACCTGCCTAAGGCCCATAAACCCTCAACACTCACAAATTACATTTCTCACCTTATCGCCTAACTTAAATCCAATCCCACACCACCTAAAACCTAAGACATACCAACCCTCAAAAATCCAATCTAAAACAAACCCTACCCAATCCAATAACCCAAAACCATTCTATAACCCAAGCCCAATACATTAAAAAGCTCACAAACCCTTATCCATATCCAATTCACATCCAACCCATAATCCGAACCCACAAACCACTACCCACATCAACCAATCACCATCTTGATAATCAAATATGACACATGTTATCACCCCATCTCACCTCCCTCATCAAACTACCTACCCCCATTAATTTTCTTTAAACCTCATCTACCCACACATCAACCCATTACCTTTTCTCTAAAAAGAATCCCATCAAACCACACCCTCCCCTAACCTACCCTCATTACTCCCTATAAACCTCCATTTTCTCAAATCAAATACCATCAACCTATACCCCCCTAACCTACCCTCATAATTCCATAACCCCTATTCTCTCAAATCAAACACCTCCAACCCACACCTCCCCCTAACCTACTCTCATCATATCTCTCCCTAATATACCATCATCATTTCATATAAACCCATCTCTATAACCTAAATCTACACCCATCCTCTCAAATCAAATACTCAATCTCTCCCGTTAATTAAATCTAAATCCTTAACCTCTACACATCTTGCCACATGTTACCATCTCCCTCACCTTCCCAACCACCCTCTTACACCTTCCATTCTCTTAAACCAAACACCACTCAATCAATCAACCACCCTCTTAAACACCTATCATCTCACCTCACCAAACACTCCACCCAAATGGTTTGGGTAAGATCCAAATCATTTGGATCAAAACACAACCTATTTACCTTCATTACATATTTACCCCTCTCCCAACTCCTAATTTCATACCCCCCACCTTTAAAACATATGTCATTCTTCACTCTCCCCCACTTTACCCCATTATATCCCTAAAATAACCCCTCAACATCTATAAATACCCCCTCATCTTCCCAAAAATGGTTCTCAACTCTCACTAAAAAAAATCTCTTACCAAGTCTCATTAAAAATCACTTCACTCTCTACTTTCAACACTACTCATTACTTCACTACTCTCTCACACTAATCTCAAAAGAGTAATATTCGCATAACTCATTAAGGACTCAACTCAAGAAGACATAGAAAAAGAAGAAGAAGGAAGGAAAGAAAAGAAAAGAAAACCTTGAAGCTTCAAGGTGGGTGCAACAAAATACCCCCCCTCTCTCTCTCTACCCTCTCTTCTCTTTAAGTTTTATTTTAGATAGCCCCTAAGATGTAATGTTTCCCCTCCCTTATCTCCAGTAGATCGAACTTCGATTTGGTCGAAAGTATAAGGATTGTAACCACCTTCATAAAAAATAAAAAATAAAACAAAATCGATTTAACCCATCAAATCGTTTTGAGGCAATCAATTTTTTGGTCCTTCTCAACTCATGAGAATAGATCCATAATCATCGCCAACACTTTTAAAAATATGTTATTCCCAAGGCTAAGGATCTATAAGAATCATCTCCTTCAATGAGATGATCCTATAATTATGCCAAAAATAAATCCCAACTTAGGGTACACATTATCAACAAGTGGTACTTTATTTTTATTTTGGTATTTTTAATCAAAATGACCGAGTTGAGTTGAGGTTACCGTCACTTGGCGGGGAGAAAAGAGTGCCTAACACCTTCCCTTTTCTCTAATCGGATCGCTTACCCCGATCTCTAGGTTTGATTAGTTCCTATCCATCATGAGTCACTAAATGTCAAAATATCATTTTTTCGAAAAATGTACATCGGGTGACTATTCACACCCACATTCAAAATGAATGGTGGCGGCGACTCCAAATCTTAGTAGATGTGGTCATCGTAATCGCGAAACCACGTATCTACAACATGCAAATCAGAAGAAATTAAAATCAACCAATCGATCAAAACCAATTAATTAATTAAAATCAAGCAATCAACATATGAGACTTAACGTTCAATCAATCAAAATATCCAAGGGGTATGATCATCTCAATTAGCACATAACCTATTCAAAGTGGGCTCATTGAGTTAACTCGTCTTACAACATTCAACCTCATATAACATGGAAAAAAATATCACATAGAATATCAACGTAACATGTCAAGGGAATGTATAAGAACAAGCAAGAAATTACATAAAACTAATAAATTTAAATGAATCAACTCGACTCATTACAATCAAAATTGGGTATTATGATAAAATCACACCAAGAAAAGAGAGAATATATTAACACAAGTAGCACACAATGAGCACCACACATGATGTAAGATGAGTTCAACTGAGTTGACTCACCTAAGAAAATTCACCCCAATAGTTAATTTTGAAATCCAATCCAAACTTTATATATATATATATATATATATATAAAAATAAAAAGAATTTTTTTTTAATGGTCCAATCAAAAGTCATTTTGGGCGACCCTAAACAAATCGAGATCTTTATGAATATTGAATCGAGGACAGAATGCTAGTTGTGGAGATAGGGAGTGATTTTTTTTTTTTTAGAACAAATTGATTTTTTATTTTTATTTTAAAAAAAATGCAACAATGAATCTACCAAGTAAATCTCCTTTCTTTAAAAAAAAAATGTGTTGCTGCCACGTGGAGGGGTCAAAGACCTTTAGCAAGATTTGAAATCTTATTAACTTAGTGAGGATATCCTTCCTTCTTTGTATATTTTTTCTGTTTGCTGCCAACACCCACAACTCATGTTTTTTTATATTACTGCCACCACATAGAACTCACACACACAACTCACACTTTTTGTTTTTTTTTCTATATGTTCTTGCCACACACACAATCATTTTTTTTTCTTTTAAGTTGCTGGCAGCACCCACAAAACATTCAACACTTATATATTTTTCTTTTATTATATGGCTGCCAGCACACACAACACCCATGCATAATACCCACAACGAAAAAAAATCTTTTCTTTTTTTTATGTTTGCTGCCAACAACATCAACTAACTCCTTTTTTTCGTCTTTCTTCCCTACTACCATTGTTGCCGCTTATTAGAGAATCCAAAGCCCTTCTGATTTATTTCCTTTTGTTTGAAATTAGCTTGGAAACTCTTGCAACAACAGCAAGTGCATAGGTTGAGAGAGAGACAGAGATCAAGAAAAAAGAGAATTGTGGTGGAAGTTCGGTCTGTAGAGGTTCGATTTGGATAGAATGGAAGATGGTGATTTGGTTCGATTAAAGAAGGTTATTCTGGTGGTTATCAAAGTGGGTGTGCATGGATTCGATTTAGACATTAATGGAGGTTTGGTTGGGAAGATGAATAACGTATGAGTAAGATGAAAGAAGACGATGGGGAGGATGCGATGTATGAAAAGATGAAGCAAGTGATGGTCTGGGATCACATGGCTGTAATGGTGAGTTTGAAGGTGAAGTCGAAAAGGTAATAGCGTTGAAGAAGGAGGTTGTTAAATCTTTGAAAGAGAACGAAGAGAGGAGGGAGGGAGAGAGAGAGAGAGAGAAACGTCTTTCTCTGTTTGCTGATTTACGTTCTTTTCTTTGTGGAGAAGAAGATATAAATCAGCAAAAATGGATTTCTGCTAACAGCACACCACGCGATTTTTTTTTTTTTTTTTTTGTGATTTTATTTTTTTTTTTTCTTGGAATTCTCTCCTCATCACGAACAACATTAAAAAGGCACTTTTTTTTGTTTCTTAATGCATCACTCACAAATAATTTATTTTCACAACTCGCCACCCATGCATAGTAACATGCTAAAAAAATTTCATCCAAATTTTTTTTTTTTTTTAAAAAGGTAAAATCCATGACTCTCATCCCAATCACCATGATTTCATCCTCAATTTATATGTGAATTTGAATCTTTCATTATTTAGGGTCATCAAAAATTGACCCTTAATTGGATAAAAAACAAAAATATAATACCCAAAATCCAAATAAACAATCCACAATCAAGCCACAAAAATAAAAAATAAAATATAAAAATAAATAAATAAAAAAAATTAGGTCGATTTGGCAATGTTCCCATACTTAGGGCTTTTCAAGTTTGATCCTCAATAATCCCTAGTGGAGTCGCCACTGAAAGTGCCATCGATCCGCGGATCCGCTTTTAATTTTTGAGATTTAGGAGTCGCCACCTAGTTATTACGGTCTAGGAACCGAATATTAACTCTAAAAGGCAAATAACACTAATCTACGAAAGAAAATACGGGTCTAGGGATCACGTAATAGAATTGGGAGGTGTTAGGGACCAACCCCACCTGGCAAACGTCGGTCTCTACTAATTCCCAATAACGATTACATTGCACAACAGACCAAAAAAATAATAAATAATAATAAATAATAAAAATAAAATTACCTCGCGGATTACAATGATTCCCTCAGCATTGGCAGAGAGTATCCTCGTATGTATTTCCTTGTTGTTCGCCTGTTACCGAATCTAATTTCTGATCTCCAAGTTGAGGTATCTTCTTCTTAGATCTGTGAGTTTTCTAATTTTTTTATGGATTTCAAAGTGTTTTAGAGTTTTTATGTATTTTTTGAGCTAAAGTTGGGATATAGATGTTAGGTAAGGAGTTAGAGCTTCAAAATTAGGATTTTGGGAAGGTTGGGGAGGCTTCTTGACCTACTTTTCTTAGGATTTTCTCTTTGATACCAAAATAGGTTGTAGAGACCCCTATTTATAGATTTTTTAAAGTACTTTTTAGATAGAGTTAGAGTTAGATTATGTTTCTTTTAGATAGTTTTAGAGTTTAATTATGTTTCTTTCAGATAGTTTTAGAATTTAATTATGTCTCTCTTAGATAATTTTAAAATTTAATTAGAATTCTATTAGATAGTTTTAGAGTTTATTTAGAAATCTATTAGGGTTAGGGTTTGACTTTGGTCTTATTAGATTGATTAGGGTTTTGACTTAAGTCTCACTTGATTGACTAGAATTTAGGGTTTTGACTTAAGTCTTACCTGGTTGACTTGATTTTAGGATTTTGACTATTTTCCATCAACCCAATATATCCATCAATTAATCACTCCAATTCAAGCTCATACTCCAATTAATCCATCATTTGTATAATCATAAGGTAACAATCAATTCACATTATACCAATTCCTCACCAACCTCTATCAATAATCCTTTCACATCTTTTCTATCATTTATCTTTGTTTTCCCTGCCAACTACGTCATCTATTATGTGTACTTGTACTTACAATGAAAATTACTCCTCAATACGTAGTCTCCCTACAAACATACCACTACTATAATGTAAGTATTTACCAACACTAACTTTGTAATTTGCATCAAAACCTTTGTTCTTAATACAACAATATATCTACATTCGACTCAATATTTCATGTTCTACTTACCATGATATCTCCTCGAGGCCTTTGTTAGGTTCTTTATGATTTATAACCTTAATCAAAAAGGTAAATCCTACATCAAATAACTTATTTCGCAAACAGACATCATGTAAAGGGTCTGGCAAATACTTCTTCAACATAGACACGTGGAATATGCAATGAACCTGCTCAAGATCTGATCATCTACTTCAAACGATCTCATAAGTTGCAAGTCACACGCTTTCTTTCTCTACTCTCAAATTTACAGTATCAACTGGTTACTGTTTAAATATTATTGTAATATCAATTAATCATTATTCATGTAATTTTATTTTGCCTAAATCATACGTAATTTTACTTATAATCCAATATTGTTATTACAATAATTAGCCTTTACGAATCTCACAACAATCTCTCATGATTTTCAATTCACAAGTAATATTGCTATCTTACCTTCTTCATCTATTTCCTCACAATTCCATTAAGTCACCATCAATGCAACTTTGTCAAAAAAATATTCTTTTTCACATCTTACATTGACCCACGTCCTAACTTATACTCCACTAAGTCTCTCTTCTTTTGCATAGTACATGCCCTTTCGAAATCGTATGCTACCTTTTCCAAATTTTCATCGATTATTCTACTTAGATCATATATAATATCAATTGTTGCACGGAACTCAAAAACCTGATAATCCAAAATATAACAAATCCTGAACACCAGAAAAATGCAAACACGAGATAACAGCGGAAGACTAAGTATATCTAATACGTAAACAAATCATAGTGCGGAAGTTTAATAATATACAAGATTTCCAATGTACTCTTACTCTAATACAAACCTAACCCTTACTCCAAAATCTACATACATCTTGGATGAAACTGACATCACTTAGGGGTGTAGCCCAAGTACTCACCAAGAAATAGACTCTGATCGTCGATCTGATCGATCAAATATTCCTTACTTAACGACTCTGCGCCTGTCTCGATAATTGCAAGTGCTGAAACTAAAAAAAATAGGAAGGAAAGGGTGAGTAATGATGGTTACCCAGTAAGTCCCCAACCAATTCCTACTAATAACCTCCCCTAAACATGGTCGAGTAAACATGCTGAACAGTTAAACATATGCAAAGTTTTACAAGAGAAAATACGATTAACTAGTACATATAGCAAGGGATAAGCAACTAAACAATTTAAAAGTTTACATCACATCAATCATCGGTACTTATTATATATTTTTCATCTTATGCAAATATAGTTGACAACATTGAAATAGTAGACATGCTTTTCAGTTTATACTTCCAAATATAATAACAGATACATAATACAATTGGTGGAGTATTGGAATTAAAGAGTTAGGATTCACGACTAGATCGCTCCTAGTCGGGACATGATATTCCTCAATGACATCGTAGTTCCTGATTTTGTGGCTGGTCACTATTTACTACGCTTGCGGGACCATTTATCCGTAAATAATGGGTCTCTTTTCGATGTGTCAGAACGTTCGACTACTACTACATTGTTAGTGATCACTGACTAATCATCTTCGTCTATGCCTATCAGGCGTGCATGTGATTTCCAAAATAATACTCCACTCGTATATGACCACCTTTACAATATACGTTCACTGGTAAAGATAAAAAACGAATAGACCCGAATTCTAGTTGTGACTCCACTCTCATACGCGTCCCATACCACGTATGAGCTTGGTGGTCCCTACCGTACATCCCTCTAGATGATTTGACGCATTATCCCTTCAGGCATTCACATACCCTTTAACAGCTCACAAAATAACTACATATATATATATATTATATATATATATATATATATATATATATATATATATATATATTATATATATATATATATATATATATATTATTTTTCATTTAAAACAAAAGAGAAATTAACAGAACAGGGTTGAGAATGGATATTCAGTTCCTACCATGCAACTGTGGCCACCCGGCCTAAAATAAACAATAGTACTCGGAGCCTCTGCGCCAACATAAATTTAAATAAATATACAACCCTTTCATTAATAACCTGGATATCCTTTCACCAACCTACATACAACATACACCGTAAAATGCATACATCACCCCTCGGTATGATTCTGACATTTTACCGATTCATCCATTTCCCATTCAACCGTATTTTTACTTTTCGACTTTTCAAACAAAGTATTTCTTTTTCACTCTTGCAAAATCACTTTTATCATTCGATCGAAAACTATCCAATTTTTGTTAAGACGGGATCCCAATAAGTATGCAAAGGCAAACTACCAAAATTGAGAAAATCGATGAAAATTTGGCTAAGTGTCGGAAACTCGATTTTCAAAATTGTCGAAATTGAAAACGGGTTTTTGTAAATGAAGACCCTTAACAACATAAGAAGTGCCATGTAGTTTTGTAATCTAATTCAAAGTAATGCAAAAGATATCACGCAAATACTTAAAACAATCCTATCGTGATGAAAATTTGTTTATTTTTTTTTCGCTTCGTTTGAAGGAGTTACGGGGTATAAGTAGTTGTTTTGATATGATAAAAGCATGAGGAATCTAAAAAAAATATCAGAAAAAATTTTTAGGCACTTTTTAGTTTTCACGGGAGCACCGTGAATAGTGCATGGTAGCACCGTCAGAGCGTTGAAAGCTTAGATTTTTTTCCATTTCTTTCATCATTTCTACGGGTTTTTCATTTGTTTTCGATTCTAATAACCCACCCATGAATTAAATATTTAAACTACAATAAAATACATCAAACATAACTTTTTCTAGCATGAATTTGAAGTAAATTAAACGACATTCTATAAAGTTAAAACATACAAATGTTTCGAAACATCCCTAAATGTAATTTTTCGAAATCTACGGTTATTAATAAGAATCGAGAGTCTCTTAGTCTTGTGGTTGTTGGACACAATAAACTAGCTTGAAAATGAAGGAGTGGCGGTCCGGAACATCGAATTTGGTGGAACTTGAATGCCAAACGAATCGATTTTGTTGCAAAACCCTCGATGGAAGTGTTCTTCCCCTTTCTAATGACAAACAACGACTCTCCTACGATTTGGATGAGGCTCCAAGTGGTTATAAACAAACCCACTTGCTGATTTTTGTTGGAGACCAAGAGAACGAAAAGGAAATAGAGGTTAAATGGGGTGAGCACGTGGAGCTCGATAACGCCGACGACTTTGCCTTCTTCGTCGACATTCAACTCGGACTTGCTTGCGATAGATCTTTATGGGAAGGGTTGAAATCCTAGGTTTGGAAGAATGGCTGATTTGGAGTTCTTTAGAAAAGAGTAAAGAAGTGAAATGAAATAAAATAAAGTAAGCTTTCTTTTATAAGAGGGCTGAGGCATTTATGACATTTCTACTTATTTCTATTTTTTGACGAAATCCTAACCATTCGAACTCAAAAAATGACATGTGAGTATTCCATTTTGAATAACTTTTCGTTCCGGACCTAACGGTGAAGTCAAATTTTCTCGATTCTCGTTCTAACAAAATTTTACTATTTTGGGTCTCACTTAACGCGAAATTCGAAGATTTTATAACTTTTTCCTCCGAACTCGAATTCAAATTTGCTTACAGGCTAAAGTACATATTTCAATCATTTTGAACCTAATGGCAGAGTTAGTTTTCATTAGAAATGATCGGAACCATATCCGAGTGTTTTATTCTAATTTCCTTTTTCGGCATTTTCTCAAAATATCACCATTATTTTTTTTTTTTAGCATTTTCCTCAAATATTACCATTTGGCTTCTTCGAGATACGACTTAAAAATCTGGGTATTACATTCTCCCCCCACCCCCTTAATAAAAATTTCGTCCTCGAAATTGAAATTATACCTTATCAACGTTATTGTCATTCCACTAATACGACATGTATAACAAATGATATTTATCTTCAATTATCGTCTACCCTTGGTTCTAAGCTAATCTCATTTTCAATTCCTAGACCTTGGGTCACCTATTTTTCAACAACCCAATATATCCATCAATAAATCACTCCAATTCAAGCTCATACTCCAATTAATCCATCATTTGTATAATCATAAGGTAACAATCAATTCACATTATACCAATTTCTCACCAACCTCTATCAATAATCCTTTCACATCTTTTCTATTATTTATCTTTGTTTTCCCCGCCAACTACGTCATCTATTATGTGTACTTGTACTTAAATTGAAAATTACTGCTCAATACGCTGTCCCCCTACAAACACACCACTACTATAATGCAAGTATTTACCAATACTAACTTTGTAATTCGCATCAAAACTTTTGTTCTTGATACAACAACATATCTACATTCGACTTAATATTTCATGTTCTACTTACCGTGATATCTCCTCGAGGCCTTTGTCAGGATCTTTATGATTTATAACCTTAATTAAGAGGGTAAATCCTACATCAAATAACTTATTTCACTAACAGACCGCATGTGAAGGGTCTGGCAAATACTTCTTCAACATAGACATGTGGAATACGCAGTGAACCTGCTCAAGATCTGATCATCTACTTCAAACGGTCCCATAAGCTGCAAGTCACACGCTTTCTTTCTCTACTCCCAAATTCACAGTATCGACCAGTTACTGTTTAAATATTATTGCAATATCAATTAATCATTATTCATGTAATTTTATTTTGCCTAAATCATACATAATTTCACTTATCATCCAATATTGTTATTACAATAATTAGCCTTTACGAATCTCACAACTATCTCTCATGATTTTCAATTCACAAGCAATATTGCTATCTTACCTTCTTCATCTATTTCCTCACAATTCCATTAAGTCACCATCAATGCAACTTTGTCACAAAAACATTCTTTTTCGCATCTTACATTGACCCACGTCCTAACTTATACTCCACTAAGTCTCTCTTCTTTTGCATACTACATGCCCTTTCGAAATCGTATGCTACCTTTTTCAAATTTTCATCGATTCTTCCACTTCGATCATATATAATATCAATTGTTGCACGCACATAGTCACATTACTAGTTTTACAAATAGTACTCATCTTCACACACTCTTCAACTCTCCTAACACCTAAAACATACTCATTAATTAACAAAATAAACGTTACGATCCACCCCTTATTATACCCGCCTTGTTCTCAAAACTACCTTCTCTATCTAACTCTTACCTACTGGAATTCAATCTCTTCAGCAATTATCTTTTGTTTTTTTAAACTTATATTATCGTCAAATCCAACACACTTCCAAATGAAACGCATCTATCACACATTAAGTTTACCTCCAACTACTCGTTTATTTATGCCACATACAAATTTTTAGTTTTTGAATGAACAGTTCTATTATGTAGGTTCCTACTTAATCTCTCAAAAACATCACTTACCCACACATACTTTTAGGTTTTACTCACACAATCTCAACTATATTATTTTCATGTTATAATTACATTTATCCCCACAACACACATTTCTACGCATGATACTCCTTTCCTACCCTACTCTACTATGCCTATCTCATCAACATTTTTTGTCCCAAAGTACTCAACAACTTTTTGACAATCATAATCTTCTAGTGGCGTAGATATTTCTTTCACTCGGCCTGTCTCGATAATTTCTAAGACTAGTAAGGGTGTAAAATCTTAGAAAAAGTATTTAATCTAAAGGAATCAATATTAAATAGAAATTGGATTTCTAACATTACAATTAGAAATTGTACCTTCCAAAATTTCTTCGAAGACAGGTGCTTTCTCTTGGATCACAACCCTTATTTGTGACTGTGATAGATGACACTCTCTCCTGATATATCCCACCTGACCACACACATAACATGTCAACACTTTTGTCTTCATAGATTTCTATGGAGCGTGCAGTTGGAAAGTTGGAGCCTGTGATCTCTGGACCTGCCTCGTTGGTTCTCTTGGCTCTGGAGTTCCAGTCGCTTTGTGATTCAATGATTAGGGAACCCCACAACTCGGTAGTGGAGTAGCTCTATACTGTGGGTAAACTGATCCCAGTGCGATTGGTGTCGAATGCATCGGCCTCTTGGCTGGGTCTGATCTGGAAGGAAAAGAGGTCGAGGGTTGACTGGTCGTGTCCTTGGCACATCTGTAATTCCATCCCTTCCCGTATTCGACCACTAGTTCGGTCCGCTTGTGATGTTATAAGCATGTCATCGACCTTGTTAAAATACGGTGACCTTATTGTTCATTGAATTGGCCCATCTAACATCTTTCTGAGCCACACATCTTTAATCGGTCGACGTGGACTTGAGCATTGCACCCCTGTGTATCCCAACTTACCACATTCATAACACGCTACCACTTTTTCTTTCGATCGATTTAGTATTATATGTTGTTTTTTCCTACAAAACTCCCTCATTTCTTGACTGGATAATTCTATAGTCTCGCTTCTTATGTATAGTCATTTTTCCCGTGACCCTGCTAGTTTCGTTATTGATTGCCTCTTGTTGGATCCTAACTGCCCTTCTTAGAATAAGCTTGAAGACGATGATTGTACTATCCTTATTTCTTCTCATAGTCCTCCCTGTGCTGGAATATCTATTCTAGGGTCCTTTTGGGATTTATCCTTAAGATGGTGGTCAAGATTTTCTTTTATCCTCTCTAGTCTTTTTGTTAATTGACCTACCATGATCATTTGATCCTCAAACATCTCCAATTGTCTCCTTTACATGCGTGTCTGACTCTAGGATAACCCCGAGACTATTTTTATCAATTATTCTATCTTGGTGAGTTGACTCGACCCAGGTAGGCCTTCCCCACCAGTTTGACTCCTTGTCCTGGGTCCAGTTGTAACTCTGTTTCCTTGCCTTTTTTCCTAGACTGCAAGTTCAGAAATTTTCTACTTATCAGAAGTAAGACACTTCTCCGAACTAAGCCAACATCATTCTTAGGGAAAACATTAACTACTATTATAATAAGGAATCTAGTAATGAACACCACTTTCATCACTATAGAATGAACCTAAAATCTTATCTTAGGCTTACTAGGTTCTATGGACTTCTAGACACGGAAGAGCTCGCATTCCCAATACAGAACTACTGATTAGCTCGGATATAGAATTCCTAGTGACGCTCTATGATTATCTCTAATGTCTGTGTAATCAACCTATTCTTTAAAACATAACAGATCTGTATCCCATACGGATCTAAAGCTATGCTCTGATACAATCTGTGACGCCCCACCAAACACTAACACAAATCCCAAGGTACTAGGTGACACCTCAAAATTTAGGCATGGCTCTCTCTGTTTATGTTAGTGTTCCACGGAACTCAAAAACCTAATAATCTAAAATATAACAAATCCTGAACACCATAAAAATACAAACACGAGATAATAGCGGAAGACTAAGTATATCCAATATGTAAACAAATCAGAGTGTGGAAGTTTAACAATATACAAGATTTCCAAAGTACTCTTACTCTAATACAAACCTAACACTCACTCCAAAATCTACATACATCTTGGACGAAACTGACATCACTAAGGGGTGTAGCCCTATTGCTCACTAAGCAATAGACTCTGATCGTCGATCTAACCGATTAAATACTCATCACTTAACAACTCTGCGCTTGTCTCGGTAACTGCAAGTGCTGAAACTAAAAAAATAGGAAGAAAAGGGTGAGTAACAATGGTTACCCATTAAGCCCACAACCAATTCCTACTAATAACCTTCCCTAAACATGGTCGAGTAAACATTATGAATAGTTTAACATATGCAAAATTTTATAAGAAAAATATGATTAACTGGTACATATAGCCTGGGATGAGCAGTTAAACAGTTTAAAAGTTTACATCACATCAATCATTGGTACTCATTATACATTTTTCATCTTATGCAAATAGAGTTGACAACATTGAAATAGTAGACATGATTTTCAGTTTATACTTCCAAATATAACAACAGATACATAGTACAATTGGTGGAGTATTGAAATTAAAGAGTTGGGATTCATGACTGAATCGCTCCCAGTAGGGACATGATATTCCTCAATAACATCGTAGTTCCTGATTTTATAGCTGGTCGTTGTTTACCACGCTTGCGGGACCATTTATCTAGCTCAAGCGGGCCGTTTGACGTGACTGTAAGCTGGGTCCCTTTTATGTGGCAGAACGTTCAACTACTACTAGATTGTTAGTAATCACTAGCTAATCATCTTCATCTATGCCTATCAAGCATGCATGTGATTCCCAAAATAACACTCCACTTGTTTACGGTCCCTTTACAATACACGTTCACTAGTAAAAATAAGAAAGGAATAGACCCGGATTTCAGTTGTGACTCCACTTTCATACGCGTCCCATACTACATATGAGCTTGGTGGTCCCTACCATACATCCCAGGATAGTACATCCCTCTAGATGATGTGTCGCACTATCCTTCAAGCATTCACAGACCCTTGAGCAGCTCACAAAATAGCTACATATATATATTATTTTTCATTTAAAATAAAAGAGAAATTAACAGATCAGGATTGAGAATGGATATCCAGTTCCTACCATGCAACTGTGGCCACCTAGCCTAAAATAAAAAATAGTACTCGGAGCCTCTACGCCAACATAAATTTAAATAAACATGCAACCCTTTCATTAATAACCTAGATATCATTTCACCAACCTACATACAACATACATCGTAAAATGCAGACATCACCCCTCGGTATGATTCTAACATTTTACCGATTTATCCCTTTCCCATTCTATCGTATTTTTACTTCTCGACTTTTCAAACAAAGTATTTCTTTTTCAAGTTTGCAAAATCACTTTTATCATTCGATCGAAAACTATCCAATTTTTGTTAAAATGGGGTCCCAATAAGTATGCGAAGGCAAACTACCAAAACTGATAAAATCAATGAAAATTTGGCTAAGTGTGGGAAACTCGATTTTTCAAAGTTGTCAAAATTGAAAATGACTTTTTGTAAATGAAGGCCCTTGACAACATGAGAAAAATCATGTAATTTTGTAACCTAATTCAAAGTAATGCAAAAGATATCATGCAAATACTTAAAACATTCCCGTCGTGACGAAACTTTGTTTATTTTTTTTCCGCTTCGTTTGAAGGAGTTACGGGGGCAATAAACAGTCTTTTTGGCATGTTAAACGCATGAGGAATCTAAAAACAATATCAGAAAAGAAATTCGAGTACTTTTTGATTTTAACGGTAGCATCGTAAATAGTGCACGGTGGCTCCGTTAGAATGCTGAAAGCTTCGATTTTTTTCCATTTCTTTCATCATTTCTTCGAGTTTTTCACTCATTTTCAATTCTAATAACCCACCAATGAATTAAATATTTAAACTACGATAAAAGACATCAAACATAACTATTTCTAGTATGAATTTGAAGTAAATTAAACGACATTCTATAAATTTAAAACATACAAAAGTTTTGAAACATCCCTAAATGCAATTTTTCGAAATCTACGGTTATTAATAAGAATCAAGAGTCCCTTACTCTTGTGGTTGTTGGACATGATAAGCTAGCTTGGAAATGGAGGAGTGACGGTCCGGAACATCGAATTTGGTGGAACTTGAATGCCAAACGAATCGGTTTGGTTGCAAAACCCTCGATGGAAGTGTTCTTTCCCTTTCTAATGACAAACAACGACTCTCCTACAATTTGGATGAGGCTCCAAGTGGTTATAAACAAACCCACTTGCTGATTTTTGTGGGAGACCAAGAGAACGAAAAGGAAATGGAGGTTAAATGGGGTGAGCACGTGTAGCTCGACAATGCCGACGACTTTGCCTTCTTCGTCGAGGTTCAACTCAGACTCGCTTGCGATAGATTTTGATGGGAAGGGTTGAAACCCTAGGTTTGGAAGAATGGCTGATTTGGATTTCTTTATAAAAGAGTAAAGAAGTGAAATGAAATAAAAGAAAGTAAGCTTTCTTTTATAAGAGGGCTGAGGGCATTTTTTATATTTCTACTTATTTATATTTTTTGACGAAATTCTAACCATTCGAACTCAAAAAATGACATGTGAGTATTCCATTTCGAATAACTTTTCATTCCGGACCTAACGGTGAAGTCAAATTTTCCGAATTCTCGCTCTAACAAAATTTCACTATTTTGAGTCTCATTTAACGCGAAATTCGAGGATTTTATAACTTTTTCCTCTAAACTCGAATTTGAACTTGCTTACAGGCTAAAGTACATATTTCAATCATTTTGAACCTAATGGCAGAGTTGATTTTCATTAAAAATGATCGAAATCATATCCGAGTGTTTTACTCTAATTTTCTTTTTCGGCATTTTTCTCAAAATATCACCATTTGGCTTTTTCGAGATACGAGTTAAAAATCTGGGGTATTACATTCTCCTCTCCCTTAATAAAAATTTAATCCTCGAAATTGAAATTGTACCTTATCAACGTTGTTGTCATTCCACTAATACGACATGTATAACAGACGATACTTATCTTCAATTATCGTCTACCCTTGGCTCTAAGCTAATCTCATTTTCAATTCCTAAACCTTGGGTCACCTATTTTCCATCAACCCAATATATCCATCAATTACTCAATCCAATTCAAGCTCATACTCCAATTAATCCATCATTTGTATAATCATAAGGTAACAATCAATTCACATTATACCAATTCCTCACCAACCTCTATCAATAATCCTTTCACATCTTTTCTATCATTTATGTTTATTTTCCCCGCCAACTACGTCATCTATTATGTGTACTTGTACTTAAATTGAAAATTACTCCTCAATACGCAATCTCCCTACAAACACACCACAACTATAATGCAAGTATTTACCAACACTAACTTTGTAATTCACATCAAAACCTTTGTTCTTGATACAATAATATATCTACATTCTGAAAATGCCCTCGATCCACGGGGTGCGCGGATCCGCTTTTGACCCTTGAGGTTTGGGAGTCGCCACCTAGTTATTACGGTCTAGGAACCAAACTGACTCTAAAATGGATAAAAAACTAATCTATTACAGAAAAACTGAATCCGGGGATCACATTACGGGGTAAGAAGGTGTTAGGCACCAACCCCGCCCGGTCAATGCCGGTCTCTACTTATCCCAAATAAGACTACATTGCTAATGACAAAACCTAGATAAAATAATATTACCTTCGATACGCAAAGGTTCTATTCCCTCAGATCTGGTGAAACTGCTCCTTGTACCGTACTCCTTACTTCGTTCTGTCTCCGGATTTGATTTCTAATCTCCGAGGCAAAGCATCTCTTTTTTTTATCTGGGCTCTTGAAGTTTGTTATGGATTTTAGGGGGTTTTTGAAGGGCTTTTAGGTGTTTTTTAGGTTTAAAATCGAAGAAGGGATGTTAGGTAAGGAGTTGGGACTCCAAAACTAGGGTTTATGGGGGGCTAGGGGGGCTTTTAGACCTACTTCTCTTAGGGTTTATGATTTGATACTAAAAAAGGGTGTGAAGACCCCTATTTATAGATTTTTTTAAAGGTTGATTTAGATAGAATTAGTGTTTAAATAGAATTCTTTTAGTTAGAGTTGTGTTTTAGTTAGAATTATTTTAGGTAGAATTGTATTTTAATTAGAATTGTTTTAGGTAGAGTTATATTTTAGTTACAACTCTATTAAATAGAGTTATTATTTAATTGGAACTCTATTAGGATTTTGACTTTTGGTCTTATTTGATTGACTTTAAGATTTTGACTTTAGTCTTATTTGATTGACTTTAATACCTTGACTTTAGTCTTACTTAATTGACTTTAATTTTGACTCTAGTCTTGCTTGATTGACTTTAATACTTTGACTTTAGTCTTGCTTGATTGACTTTAATTTTTTTGGAGAACCCCCCTCTATTATATCTTTAATTCTTTGGACCCCCAAATGGAGGGGTCCTTAAAGAAATATCTTGCGAACCCTCAACAATTTTGCCTGAGAGCCCGATTGATCAATTTTTTTAGTTCAAAATTTTAAATTAATTTCATTAATGTTTCACTTTAATTATTTAATATTTATTTATTAATTTCGAAATTTTTAATTATGAAAATTGAGAAATTACCGTTTTACCCCCGAAGAGGACTTTTTACGTTTTAAGTCGGTTTTTTATGTTTTAGGATATTTTAGAATCGATTTTTCATAAGGAATTCAATGAAAATATTGGTTTGTGTCATTTATGAAATTTTTTGTGTAAAATGGTTGTGAACTTTATGAGGGCATTTTCGTAATTTTGTCAAATTCTGTAAAAATTGGTGAAATGATTTATTTAGTTCCGATTTGTTGTTTTATGTGTTCGAAAGAATTTTCCTAAGCGTAATGTAGGCTCTAGGATTGTTTTGATGTTAGGGGTATTTTGATAATTTGGTCAATTTTTAGTGATTTTTATCGTGAAGATTTTTTTTATCTGAAAAATGATGATTTCTATGTTTCTGGAGTCTTATTTTCCTAACGTAATGTGGTTTCTACAGTTTTGTCAGTTCGAGATACCTCATCCGGATTTCTGAAATATTTCTGATAACAAAATAAAGTAATGGAAATAACATCCATCATTGGGAATCATTGCGATCGGGTTGACGAGTTGATTAATCAGGCGAGTGCAAAAATGGGGTGTCTACAGATGCCCCTCTTTGACAGAGGGTTGAAGCAAACTAGATAGCAAATCTATTTTGGTAGATAGTGCGATATCCGAATGCCAAAGCTAGTGACAGTTCATTTTGCAGCCTGATTTAACAATTCGTCGGGGCGTTCGGATCCTTGAGCGTAAAACTCTCCCCAAACTAAAAGGTTGTCAAGTCCTTGAGCGAGAACTCTCACTGACAGTGTCAGATCCTTGAATTTTAGAAAATTCTCCTTGACTGATGAACAAATGTGCAAGTGTGTGCATTGTGTGAAACTGAGTAAAATCTGAGTAAAACAAAACTCGAGAAAATTTGAATGATATTTGAGACAAATCTGAGCAAAAGTTGAGAGAAAGTTAAATGTCCTACTCTACCTACTCTAGGTGAAAGAGTAATGAATTTTTTTTAGAGTCTTACTCTACCGACTCAGAGTGAAAGAGTAATGCACTAATATTTTTTTTTTGGAAATTCTACTCTACCTACCCGGAGTGAAATAATAATGAACTAAACTTTTTGAGAGTCCTACTCTACCTGCTCAGGGTGAAAAAGTAATGAACTAATTTTTTGGGAAATTCTACTCTACCTACATGGGGTGAAAGAGTAATGAGCTAAATTTTTTTTTTTTTTTGGGATTCTACTCTACTTACTCGGAATGAAAGAGTAATGAACTAATCTTTTTTTTTTTTTGGAAGTTCTACTCTACCTACTCAGAGTGAAAGAGTAATGAACTAATTTTTTTGAGAGTCCTATTCTACCTGCCCAGGGTGAAAGAGTAATGAACTAATTTTTTTTTGGGAAGTTCTACTCTACCTGTCCAGGGTGAAAGAGTAATGAACTAATTTTTTTTTTGGAAGTTCTACTCTACCTACTCGGAGTGAAAGAGTAATGAACTAATATTTTTGAGAGTCCTATTCTACCTGCCCAGGGTGAAAGAGTAATGAACTAATTTTTTTTTGGGAAGTTCTACTCTACCTGTCCAGGGTGAAAGAGTAATGAATTACTTTTTTTGGGAAAGTTCTACTCTACCTACTCGGAGTGAAAGAGTAATGAACTAATCTTTTTGAAACTCCTACTCTACCTGCCCAAGGTGAAAAAGTAATGAACTAATTTTTTTTTTGGAAAGTTCTACTCTACCTACTCGGAGTGAAAGAGTAATGAACTAATCTTTTTGAGAGTCCTACTATACCTACCCAGGGTGAAAGAGTAATGAACTACTTTTTTTGGGAAAGTTCTACTCTACCTACTCGGAGTGAAAGAGTAATGAACTAAGTTTTGAGGGAACAAACAGAGGATTAACCTCGCATTTGAATTATTTTATTTTATTTTTTAAATAAAAAGTTAGATTTTATGAAGGTTCGATAAACATTTTAACTCTCTTTGAATTTGAGGAGTTTTCAAAATTGCTATCAACAGGGTAACCTTTAATTCGAAGTTAACCTTATCCTTTGGGGTTGAAATTGACCAGGCTTCAGAACCAAAATGCCCCTAGTTTGATAGGGAACATTGCACTGGGGATAATTGAACATAATCTGAAAACGAATGCCCCTAGTGTAAGGGGGGCAACTGTACTCTTTAGAAAAAGGAAGTGCCCTTGTTATGAAAATTTGAAATCCTTGATTACGGCAAGCGTAATAAAGGTTTAACTTTTAATTTTGACTTTTTATATTGAAGATTTTGAGTCAGGCTCAAAGAAATTGGAACAAAATATTTCTTTCTGAAATTCATCATAGAATTTGCTCTTTCTCCCCGTCGGTTCGCTTAGGGACATGAAACTCTTCAGATCAATCATAGACGAGATACTTGTATCCACTAAGTCTATATTTGGTTCAAACTGGGTATTGAAACTTGATCATTCGGACTTCTGATATTTCGGCTCGGGCTACCTTTTCAACTCAACGGAGATTTTCTTTTATTTTTTGATAGCTCTAAGTTTTGCCTAGATTGCCTATTCAGGTTTTCAATCTAGCGAGCATGCTCTAGCTTTTACCTAGATCATCTTTTTAGGTTTTCGATCTAGCGAGCTTACAATTTTTTCTTTTTTCTTTGCTCTGATTGTTGCCAAGGTCGTCCTTTCAGATTTTCAACCTTGCGAGCTTGCCTTAATTTTTACCTAAGCCACCCTTTTCAGGTTTTCAACTTAGCAGACTTTTTTTTTTCCTTCTTCTTCCCTTCTGAATTTCTGAAATTACTGTCTGATCAAGCTTTACTACCTTCCTTGACTTTTTTCACACGATACTTAGGAAGACTTTTATAGGTAGGCTTAGGACTGGGCATAAAAAGAAAGGAATCTTGAGGCTTAAAAACCCAAATGTTCCTTGTGTGGCATTTCTTTTATTTTGCCTTAAATTTTCTTCCCCATTTTGAATATATTTTTCTTTTCTTTTGAATTTTTTCTTGATTTTTTATTGTGTGGGGAAATAGATTTTTCTTATTTTGATGTGGTCGAGCCTAAAGTAACTTCTCAGGTTGCTTACGTACCCCAGAATTTTGGGATCAGACCAAAACGTAGTTCGAATTTTTCCCTTCCCTGGGTTAGGCGATCAGGCTGAGAAAGAAAAATGCATCATTTTTTTTTTGAAAAGGCTGCAAAGGGTTGAGAAAAGAGATATTGAATTGGGTAGCAGGAAAATTGATTCTACTAAAGATGGCCTCCTTAAATGTAGTACCGCTTGATCTGGTCAAGATTGGTTGGTTCTAGTAGTTCGATTCTATCATGATCTTGAAGTTTGATGGCTTTTCCAAGAATATTTTCTTTAATGATGAATGGACCTCCCCAATTAGGTTTGAACTTCCCTCTGGGGTAAAAAATAAGTGTCTGATTTTCTTTGAGTACCAAATCTCCGACTTGTAAGTGACGGGCCTTGATCTTTTTGTCAAACGCACGTACGACACTTCTTTGATAAGCCTGCACGTGGTATAAAGCTTTTAGGTTATTTTCTTCAGCCAGGTTCAGTTCGTTGTACTAAGGTCAGACTCAGTTTGTTTCTAACAATTGACTTTCCATCAAGTCCTTGATATACGGGATCTCCATTTCATCTGGTGAGATTGCTTCCATATCATACACTAGAGAATAGGGAATGACTCCAATGGAAAATTGTATTGAAGTGTAATATGTCCCTAATGCGAATGGTAACTTCTCTGGCAAATCCCAGTGTGATGTGTGATTGACACATTTTCACGATGATTGTCTTGAGATTTTTACTGGTTGCTACAACTATTCCATTGATTTTAAAAGTCCACACTGATACATTTGGTAATCTCTCCTCTGACTATGTGAGTCTATTCTGGTTTGTATATGTGGTGTTCTCACAGGATGGGTATATATTTCATGTTGAACAACACTCCAAATTTAACCGACATATCTTCTAGGACCATGTGAGCAAGTCTTTTGAATTTTCTGAATAAATTCATCAACTCTTTGTGCTCCTCTAGGGATAAGTTAGTTCCAATTTGAATTTCTTGGGAATTCTTTTTGTTCCAAGATCAATGACCTTTGCTTCCTCGAGCAAGACATTTATCTTCTCATTCAAGAGGGGGTTCCTTATTAGAGGAATTTCTCCTTGAAGACAGTTATTAGTTAATTCCTTAATGCGCTCGAGGAATTCAAAAATTTTCTTTATCCAATCAAATTCAGAAGGGGCGACAGACACCTCTATAAACTCGATAAACTAACTCAACTCAACAGGAAAAGAGTAGACTCAATTTAAAGAAGACATGACCTTGCTGAAAAAAGGACTCGAGCTAACCCAAAGGACTCATGAAAACTCAAGACAACTACCCATACCGGGCTTGATTAGGACTGAGGACTGAGACATTGCTTATAACTGGCATGACTAAGGCACTGTGATCTTCAAAGAACAACTGGGTGATATTGAAAAATTTTGAGGTCATTTCTCACTGTTGACTTGATATTGACGTTTACTCTAACTGACTGGATTTACAACCCTAGCTAGACGATGGACGATTTAATCAATTCCAGGATTACCCCCTTGATAATATTTTAAACGAACCCTGAGATTTTATTAAATTCTGTGCACCAATCCATTAAACAATTCATTAATGTAATGATTATTCAGAAAAATAATTTTATTGCACTCTTGAAAAATATTGAGAAATAATGTTTTCATTGAATAACAACTTCCACAAACATATTTCAATAATTTTTCATGCAAAAATAGATTTTTTGTAAACCATTTTTTTCTGAAAAATATTTTTCTTCCTTTTCTTTTTTTTAGAAAACATTTTGGAAAAGCATTTCCTTTTGGAAAATCTTATTCTTCCGGAAAATATTTTACTTTTAAAAAGCATTTCTCTTCTGGAAAATATTTTTCTTCTGGAAAACATTTTTCTTCTTTTAAAATGGGTTTAAAATCCGAATCAGAAAAAAGTTTGAATTTCATTTTGATTCAAATGGCTCGGCTCATAATGATCGTTGGATAGAAATGGACTGGGTCAAGTTTAAAATGGATTTTTTATTGGGTTGGTGCACCCATTTTAATTTCCAAAAATAACATTTTGATCCTTGGGGATAATCATACACTCTGATCTCATCATTCACATACATTCATCAATCCAAAGGTTCCATTCAATAAACAACCCGGGAACACCAACGATAAGTTCGAGTCGTGACCTACAGGAAAGGTTTCTAGACTCTAAGCTTACTACGTGCAATGCATTTTTATCTGGCCACCCTTGCCCAAACACACCTATATACTTTTCGATACGTGGTGACTTGGTTTGATATACTGTATAGGTGATAATCTAAAACCTCAACCCACTTATCTGAAGCCAAAAACAGCCAGTTTGATCTCCAGTTGAGAGGTGGCGCACGATGCTGAGTAAGGGCCCACTTAAATACCTCTCATCTAGAATAGATGTAGTCTATCCCCCTCGTACAGTAGGGTACAGCAAGGCAAGATCTCGCTTAGGCACTAGTTTTGACCAAGAAGTGTAATTGATATACTTAGATTATCTTTTACATACCTATGGGTACAAGTCAAGAGTTGTAGCTTTCATAAATGGTTTGGCATCCCACGAGGGGACCGACCACGTACTAGTACTACGTTGGCAATCGGGACATGTGACTGTGTGGCTCACAATAGGTAAAAGGCTTCGGTCGCTCCAACCTGGGTGCATCAATATATCTCTCAGAATCACCTAATCAGACGATATTGATGCCCCAGTTTGATATACCCTAAGGTACGTGACTGAAGTTGTGATTTTCATGTATGACGTCGCATCTCCGAAGAGATCGGGTCACGCACTAGTGCCACGTTGGCTATATAGGACGTGTAAGTGTACAAAATAGTAAACGTGCATGTGGTGTGTGCAAAACAGGGTGGGGTGTGCCCGGGGCCTTTTTCAAACACATGGGCCCATGGGCCAGATTATGTCATCACATATGGATATCAAATGAATATTGATCAAGAAAATAATACAAAACCCATCACATCAAAATTAAGATGAAAGCAAACACATCACAAATATATCTGTAGAGATCATGGCACATTATATGGGCATATAACACAAATAATAATTAATCTGATCCAACATTAAAAAGGCCCACAAATTTGTTGTCTAAGGTCCAATCAAGGGTTACTTTTGGGTGATCCAAAATAAATCGAGATTCCAATAGATGTTACATTGATGATAGAATCACAATGGTTGAGATGAGCTCACTCTCAGGAACATTAATTGTGCTAACATTAGATAAATACGGATTTTCTGTGAATTAGAAAAATACAATCCGAACTTGCATCGATGATATCTAAGGCTCTCGATAACGAAATCGAGTGTTCTCAAGTTCTAAATTAATCTACTCGATGAGATCTACATTTTATTAATAGGTGCCCAGACTTAGTTCTCACTAGAATATTCTGTAAAAACGTTTTAACATTGCTGTCCCAACCTTCATTCAGAAATAATTCCAGATTTACAGATTGAACTTGCATCGATGATATCTAAGGCTTCCGATAACGAAATTGAGTGAAATCAGGTTCAAAATTAATCTACTCGATGAGATCTACATTTTACTAAAGGTTCCCAGACTTAATTCTTACTAGAATATTCTGTAAAAATATTTTAACATTGCTGTCCCAACCTTCATTCAGCAACAATTCCAGATTTACAGATTGAACTTGCATCGATGATATCTAAGGCTTTCGATAACGAAATTGAGTGAACTCAGGTTCTAAATTAATCTACTCGATAAGATCTACATTTTATTAAGAGGTTCCCAGACTTAGTTCTCACTAAAATATTTTGTAAAAATATTTTAACATTACTATCCCAACCTTCATCATTCCATCATTTTCATATGTCAATTTGAATCTTTCATTATTTAGGGGTCATCAAAAAGTGATCCTTAATTGGAAAAAAAATACAATACCCAAAATCATCTACAATAAAGTGACAAAAATAAATAAATAGAAAAAATAAATAAAATAAATTGAACTAAATAATATAAAAAAAACTAGGTCATCTCGGCAATACTCCCATACTTGGGGTTTTTCAAGTTTGATCCTCAATAGTCCCCAGTGGAGTCGCCACTGAAAGCGCCCTCGATCCGCGAGGTGCGCGGATCCGTTTTTGACCCTTGAGGTTTGGGAGTCGCCACCTAGTTATTACGGTCTAGGAACCAAACTGACTCTAAAATGGATAAAAAACTAATCTATTACAGAAAAACTGAATCCGGGGATCACATTACAGGGTAAGAAGGTGTTAGGCACCAACCCCGCCCGGTCAATGCCGGTCTCTACTTAGATAAAAATATAATAGAAATATTACCTTCGATACGCAAAGGTTCTATTCCCTCAGATCTGGTGAAACTGCTCCTTGTACCGTACTCCTTACTTCGTTCTGTCTCCTGATTTGATTTCTGATCTCCGAGGCAAAACATCTCTTTTTTTTATCTGGGCTCTTGAAGTTTGTTATGGATTTTAGGGGGTTTTTGAAGGGCTTTTAGGTGTTTTTTAGGTTAAAATCGAAGAAGGGATGTTAGGTAAGGAGTTGGGACTCCAAAACTAGGGTTTATGGGGGGCTAGGGGGGCTTTTAGACCTACTTCTCTTAGGGTTTATGATTTGATACAAAAAAAGGGTGTGAAGACCCCTATTTATAGATTTTTTTAAGGTTGATTTAGATAGAATTAGTGTTTAAATAGAATTCTTTTAGTTAGAGTTGTGTTTTAGTTAGAATTATTTTAGGTAAAATTGTATTTTAATTAGAATTGTTTTAGGTAGAGTTATATTTTAGTTACAACTCTATTAAATAGAGTTATTATTTAATTAGAACTCTATTAGGGTTTTGACTTTTGGTCTTATTTGATTGACTTTAAGATTTTGACTTTAGTCTTATTTGATTGACTTTAATACCTTGACTTTAGTCTTACTTAATTGACTTTAATTTTGACTCTAGTCTTGCTTGATTGACTTTAATACTTTGACTTTAGTCTTTCTTGATTGACTTTAATTTTTTTGGAGAACCCCCCTCTATTATATCTTTAATTCTTTGGACCCCCAAATGGAGGGGTCCTTAAAGAAATATCTTGCGAACCCTCAACAATTTGCTTGAGAGCCCGACTGATCAATTTTTTTAGTTCAAAATTTTAAATTAATTTCATTAATATTTCACTTTAATTATTTAATATTTTATTTAATAATTTCAAAAATTTTAATTATGAAAATTGTCAAATTACCGTTTTGCCCCCAGAGAGGACTTTTCACGTTTTAAGTCGGTTTTTTATGTTCTAGGATGTTTTAGAATCGATTTTTCGTAAGGAATTCAATGGAAATATTGGTTTGTGTCATTTATAAAAAATTTTGTGTAAAATGGTTGTGAACTTTATGAGGGGCATTTTCGTAATTTTATCAAATTCTATGAAAAATTGGCGAAATGATTTATTTAGTTCCGATTTGTTGTTTTATGTGTTCGAAAGGATTTTCCTAAGCGTAATGTAGGCTCTAGGGTTGTTTTGATGTTAGGGGTATTTTGGTAATTTGATCAATTTTTAGTGATTTTTATCGTGAAGATTCTTTTTGTCTGAAAAATGATTATTTCTATGTTTCTGGAACCTTATTTTCCTAGCGTAATGTGGTTTCTACAGTTTTGTAAGTTCGAGATACCTCATCCGGATTTCTGAAACATTTCTCGTAATAAAATAAAGTAATGGAAATAACATCCATCATTGGGAATCATTGCGATCGGGTTGACGAGTTGATTAATCAGGCGAGTGCAAAAATGGGGTGTCTACACATTCGACTCAATATTTCATGTTTTACTTACCGTGATATCTCCTCGAGGCCTTTGTCAGGATCTTTATGATTTATAACCTTAATCAAGAGGGTAAATCCTACATCAAATAACTTATTTCGCAAATAGACCGCGTGTGAAGGGTCTAGCAAATACTTCTTCAACATAGACACGTGGAATACGCAGTGAACCTGCTCAAGATCGGATCATCTACCTTAAACGGTCACATAAGCTGCAAGTCACACGCTTTCTTTCTCTACTTCTAAATTCACAGTATCAACCAGTTACTGTTTAAATAGTATTGTAATATCAATTAATCATTATTCATGTAATTTTATTTTGCCTAAATCATACATAATTTCACTTATCATCCAATATTGCTATTACAATAATTGGCCTTTACGAATCTCACAATTATCTCTCATGATTTTAAATTCACAAGCAATATTGCTATCTTATCTTCTTCATCTATTTCCTCACAATTCCATTAAGTCACCATCAATGCAATTTTGTCACAAAAATATTCTTTTTCGCATCTTACATTGACCCACGTCCTAACTTATACTCTACTAAGTCTCTCTTCTTTTGCATACTACATGCCCTTTCGAAATCGTATGCTACATTTTCCAAATTTTCATCGATTCTTCCACTTAGATCATATATAATATTAATTGTTGCACGCACATAGTCACAATACTAGTTTTACAAGTAGTACTCATCTTTTCACACTCTTCAACCCTCCTAACACCTAAAACATACTTATTAATTAACAAAACAAACGTTACGATCCACCCCTTATTATACCCGCCTTGTTCTCAAAACTACCTTCTCTATCTAACTCTTACCTACTGGAATTCAATCTCTTTAGCAATATATCTTTTTTTTTTTAACTTATATTATCGTCAAATTCAACACACTTCCAAATGAAACACATCTTTCACACATCAAATTTACCTCCAACTACTCGTTTATTTGTGCCACATACAAATTTTCAGTTTTTGATTGAACACCTCTATTCTGTAGGTTCCTACTTAATCTCTCAAAAACCTCACTCTGTCTTCACAAGGTGTAGACACCCCATTTTTGCATCCGCCTGATTAATCAACTCGTCAACCCGATCGCAATGATTCCCAATGATGGATGTGTATTCCATTGCTTTATTTTGTTACCAGATGTGTTTCAGAAATCCAAATGAGGTATCTCGAACTGACAAAACATTAGAAACCACGCTACGCTAGGAAAATAAGACCCCAGAAACTTAGAAATCATCATTTTTCAGACAAAAAGAAGCTTCACGATAAAAATCACTAAAGATTGGTTAAATTATCAAAATACCCCTAACATCAAAACAACCCTAGAGCTTACGTTACGATTAGGAAAACCCATTCAAACATATAAAATAATAAAATTATGAAAATGCCCCTCATAAAGTTCACAATCATTTCACACAAAAAATTCCATAAATGACACAAACTAATATTTCCATTGAATTCCTTATGAAAAATCGATTCTAAAACATCCTAGAATATTAAAAACCGACTTAAAACGTGAAAAGTCCTCTCCGGGGGTAAAACGGTAATTTCACAATTTTCATAATTAAAATTTTTGAAATTAATAAATAAAATATTAAATAATTAAAGTGAAACAGTAATGAAATTAATTTAAAATTTTGAACCAAAAAAATCGATCAATCGGGCTCTCATGGAAAATTGTTGAGGGTTCGTGAGATATTTCTTTAAGGACCCCTCCATTTGGGGGTCCAAAGAATTAAAGATATATTAGAGGGGGGTTCTCCAAAATTTTAAAGTCAATCAAGCAAGACTAAGGTCAAGGTATTAAAGTCAATCAAGTGAGACTAAAGTCAAAATTAAAGTCAATTAAGCAAGACTGAAGTCAAGATATTAAAAGTCAATCAATTAAGACTAAAGTCAAAATATTAAAAGTCAATCAAATAAAACCAAAAGTTAAAATCATAATAGAATTCTAATTAAATAATAACTCTATCTAATAGAGTTCTAATTAAAAAATAATTCTACCTAAAACAATTCTAATTAAAACACAATTCTACCTAAAACAATTCTAACTAAAACACAACTCTAACTAAAAGAACTCTAATTAAATACTAACTCTATCCAAATCAACCCTTAAAAAATTCTATAAATAGAGGTGCTCACACCCTATTTTCGTATCAAATCATAAACCCTAAGAGAAGTAGGTCTAAAAGCCCCTCTAGCCTCCCATAAACCCTAGTTTTGGAGCCCCAACTCCTTACCTAACATCCCTCCTTCGATTTTAGCCTAAAGAACACCCAAAAGCCCTCTAAAAACACTTCAAAATCCATAATAAACTCGAAGAGTGCGGATAAAAAAAAATGAAATACCTTACCTCGGAGATCCGAAATCAAATCTAGAGATAGAACGAAGCAAGGGAGTACGGTACAAGGAGTAATTTTTGTCGGATCTGAGGGAACAAAGTCCTTGCTATCGGAATGGTATAATTTTTTTTATTTATCATTATCTAGGTTTTTTTTAGCAATGTAATTTATTTGGGAAGTTAATAAAGACCGGCTTTGGCCAGGCGAGGTTGGTGCCTAACACCTTCAAACCCCGTAACATGATCCCTGAATTCAGTTTTCTTTAGTAGATTAGTTCTTTATCTGTTTTTGAGTCATTGATCGGTTCCTAGACCGTAATAACTAGGTGGCGACTCTCAAACCTCAAGGGTCAAAATCGGATCCGCGCACCCCGCGGATCGAGGGCGCTTTCACAAGGTATCATTCTAAACATCACTTACACACACATACTTTTAGTCTTTACACACACAATCTCAACTATATTATTTTCATGTTATAATTACATTTATCCCCACAACACACATTTGTACGCATGATACTCCTTTCCTACCCTACTCTACTATGCCTATCTCATCAACATTCTTTGCCCCAAAATACTCAATAACTTTTGGCAATCATAATCTTCTAGTGGCGTAGATATTTCTATCACTCGGCCTGTCTCGGTAATTTCTAACTTTAGTAAGGGTGTAAAATCTTAGCAGAAGTATTTAATCTAAAGGAATCAATATTGAATAGAAATCCAATTTCTAAAATAACAATTAGAAATTGTACCTTCCAAAATTTCATCAGAGACAGGTGCTTTCTCCTGGATCACAACCCTTGCTTGTGACTGTGATAGATGACACTCTCTCCTGATATGTTCCACCTGACCACATGCGTAACATGTCAACACTTTTGTCTTTCTAGATTTCTATGGAGCGGGCAGTTATGAAGTTGGAGCCTGTGATCTCTGGAACTACCTCGTTGGTTCTCTTGGCCCTGCTAGCCTTGCTGGAGTTCCAGTCGCTTTATGATTCAGTGATGAGGGAACCCCACAACTAGGTGGTAGAGTAGCTCTATACTGTGGGTAAACTGATCCCGGGACGA
This sequence comes from Akebia trifoliata, assembly GCF_017979445.1. Taxonomy (NCBI): domain Eukaryota; kingdom Viridiplantae; phylum Streptophyta; class Magnoliopsida; order Ranunculales; family Lardizabalaceae; genus Akebia; species Akebia trifoliata. The sequence goes on from NC_141379.1 coordinate 17,600,140, forward strand.
TTGGCCTAGAATGCATCGACCTCTTGGTCGGGTCTAATCTAGAAGGAAGATAGGTCGAGGGTTGACTAGTCTGTCCTTGGCACATCTGTAATTCCATCTTCTCATTTTCGACCACTAGTTCGGTTCGCTTGTGATGGTATAAGCATGTCATCGACCTTGTTAAAATCCGGTGACCTTATTGTTCATTTAATTGGCCCATCTAACATCTTTCTGAGCCATGTATCTTTAATCGGTCGACGTGGACCTGAGCATTGCACCCTTGTATGTCCCAACTTACCACATTCATAACACGCTACCACTTTTTCTTTTGATCAATTTAGTATTATATGTTGTTGTTTCCTACAAAACTCTTCCATTTCTTGAACGGGTAATTCTATAGTCTCGCTTCTTATGTATGGTCATTTTCCCTGTGACCCTGCTAGGTTGATATTTGTTTGCCTCTTGTTGGATCCCAATTGCCCTTCTTCGAATAAGCTTGGAGGCGATGATTTTACTATCCCTATTTCTTCTCGTAGTCCTCCCTGTGCTGGGATATCTACTCTAGGGTCCTTTTGGGATTCATTCTTACGTGGGTGGTCGAGTTTTTCTTCTATCCTCTCTAGTCTTTTTGTTAATTGACCTACCATGATCATTTGATCCTCAAACAACTCCAATTGTCTCCTTTCTATGCGTGTCTGACTCTAGGATAACCCCGAGACTGCTTCTATTAATTGTTATATCTTGGTGAGTTGACTCGACCCAGGTAGGCCTTCCCCACCAGTTTGACTCCTTGTCATGGGTCCAGTTGTAACTCTGTTTTCTTGCCTTTTTTCCTAAACTGCAAGTTCAGAAATTTTCTACTTATCAGAAGCAAGACACTTTTCCGAACTACGCCAACATCATTCTTAGGGAAAACATTAACTACTATTATAATAAGGAATTTAGTAATGAACACCACTTTCATCCCTATAGAATGAACCTAGAATCTTATCTTAGACTTTTTAGGTTCTACGAACTTCTAAACACGGAAGAGCTTGCAATCCCAATACGGAACTACTGATGAGCTCGGATATAGAATTCCTAGTGACGCTCTATGATTATCTATAATGTCTGTCGTATCAACCTATTCTTCAAAACATAACAGATCAATATCCCATACGGATCTAATGCTATGCTCTGATACCATCTGTGACGCCTCGCTAAACACTAACACAAATCCCAAGGTACTAGGTGACACCTCAAAATTTGGGCATGGCTCTCTCTATTTTTGTTAGTGTTCCACGAAACTCAAAAACCTGATAATCCAAAATATAACAAATCCTGAACACTAGAAAAATGCAAACACGAAATAACAACGGAAGACTAAGTATATCTAATATGTAAACAAATCAGAGTGTGAAAGTTTAACAATATACAAGATTTCCAAAGTAATCTTACTCTAATACAAACCTAACACTAACTCCAAAATCTACATACATCTTGGACAAAACTGACATTACTAAGGGGTGTAACCCTAATGCTCACCAAGCAATAGACTCTGATAGTCGATCTGACCGATCAGATACTCCTCACTTAACAACTCTGCGCCTGTCTCGGTAACTGCAAGTGCTGAAACTAAAAAAATAGGAAGGAAAGGGTGAGTAACAATGGTTACCTAGTAAGTCCACAACCAATTCCTACTAATAACCTCCCCTAAACATGGTCGAGTAAACATGATGAACAGTTTAACATATGCAAAGTTTTACAAGAGAAAATATGATTAACTGGTACATATAGCCACGGATGAGGAGCTCAACAGTTTAAAAGTTTACATCACGTCAATCATCGGTACTCATTATACATTTTTCATCTTATGCAAATATAGTTGACAACATTGAAATAATATACATGCTTTTCAGTTTAAACTTCGAAATATAACAACAGATACATAGTACAATTGGTGGAGTATTGGAATTAAAGAGTTGGTATTCACGACTGGAGCGCTCCCAGTCGGGACATGATATTCCTCAATGACATCGTAGTTCCTGATTTTGTGGCTGGTCACTGTTTACCACGCTTGCGGGACCATTTATCCGGCTTAGGCGGGTAGTTTGACGTGACCTGATAAGAATGCAAAATGTCATATTTTTCTCCTTTAATATTTAGTCCTTTACACATTATTCTTTTATTTTTATTTAGGATGCAAATGGAGGTGTTAAGTGCAAAACGAAATTAATTGGCGATTTTGGATAATTTCGACATCACTTTGTAATTTAGGCATAACTTTCTCATCCGAACTCCGATTGAGATGATTCAAAATGCTGTGGAATGCTAAGAAAAAGATCTACAACTTTTGTGTTTTGAGTTTTGAGAGATACTAGCTATATCAAAGTTAAAATCGAGTTTGAAGTTACTGTACGTACACTATTGAAGCGAATTTGACACGAATTTGACACGGATTTGATTCGTTGTATTTTCGAAAGTCTCCTAATTTGATGCATGAAAATTCCAACTGAAAACATCACTTTCCTAATTATATTAGGATTTTATTTTTAATAATTTTTCCTTAATTAGTCAAATTTTGATATTGTTATCGGAGGATAAGATTTTAAAAAATTTAGGAGATTTTGTAGGCTTATAAGGAGAAAAAAAAAAGGAACGGGTAGAAGAAAAAAGAAAAAGGAAGAGACTAAAAGGAGATCTATCTCTATCTCTATCTCTATCTCTCTCTCTCTCTCTCTCTCTCTCTCTCTCTCTCTCTCTCTCTCTCTGTATTTTTTGATTTTAATCTTTTCTTGAGAAGAAGAAGAACCAGAAACTTTGAAAACTAGGGGCCAATGAGTTATTGCCAAGAAGAGGAGAAGTTGCTGCTTGTATTCGTTTTCAATCACCAACATCATCGCCGTGAAGAACATCACCATCAACACATCTCAAACTTCTTTGGTTGTGTTAAAAAGTGTAACCCTTATGACTTTTATTTATTTTTATTATTTCAACTCTGGTTGCTATTGGATTAAAGAACATCTTGTTGGATTCTTAGTTTGGAAATATTTAATTCAATGAGTTAGTGACTTTTAGATTCATTAATTGATGTTTTCATATTGGTGATATGTAGACACATGAATCAGTGAATTTTAATTATGTATGCTGAATTTTCAGTTCGGTCATATTGAAAACTTTGATATTAATAGTCATTGAAGCCATAATTGTATCTCTAATCACCTAATTGATTTGGAGTATGATTTAAAAGTGGTAAAAACTATGAACAATAGTTGTGATCTGAAAATTGCATGTTCCTTGGCCATGGACTTTTCCATAGGTTTGAAGAGTAGGTTATTGAATCATAATTCCTTTTGATCTTAATAATTTGTTTAAGAAGTTGTAAGGATACGCTGAGTATTAACTTGATTGCTTAATCAAAATAACTAGGTGATGGACTTTTCCAAAACCCTACGGTTTATCTAAGAAGGAATGTATAAGATGCATGATCTCTTTAGGCTTGCACTTTGATTCAATTCGGATATATAATTAAGGCATAAAATTCGTTGTCTATGTTGAAGCAATTTGATTAGTCATTTAATGAATTTGATTTTCTGAATTGTGAGAGAAGAGGATCAATTGTAAATATTTATTTCTTTAATTTTTATTTTTATTTTATTTTATTTTTTTTAAATCCGAATCGTCAAAATTGAAAACTCCTTAAATTTGTGCAATATGTTTGTTTCCAACTTGTTAATTAAACTAACTAAAATTTGTTATGACTCTTTAGAATAGGAGTACCCGCAATCCCCGGCCAATAACGATACCCTACTCATCACTTTACTATAATCTTCTATAGGGTGTATTGATGACTAAAAATATGGTCAATCATGACCGTAAGCAATGTGTCAGAACTTTCGACTACTACTAGATTGTTAGTGATCACTGAATAATCATCTTTGTCTATGCCTATCAGGCGTTCATGTGATTCTCAAAATAACACTCCACTCGAATACGACCACCTTTACAATACACGTTAACTAGTAAAGATAAGAAAGGAATAGACCCGGATTTCAGTTGTGACTCCACTCTCATACGCATCCCATACCACGTATGAGCTTGGTGGTCCCTAGCGTACATTCCAGAATAGTACATCCCTCCGGATGATGTGACGCATTATCCCTTCAAGCATTCACAGACCCTTTAACAGCTCACAAAATAGCTACATATATATTGTTTTTCATTTAAAACAAAAAAGAAATTAACAGAACAAGGTTGAGAATGGATATTCAGTTCCTACCATGCAATTGTGGCCACCCGGCTTAAAATAAACAACTGTACTCGGAGCCTCAGCACCAACATAAATTTAAATAAACATGCAATCCTTTCATTAATAACCTGGATATCCTTTCCCAACCTACATACAACATACACCGTAAAATGCAAACATCACCCCTCGATATGATTCTAACATTTTACCGATTCATCCATTTCACATTTTACTGTATTTTTACTTCTCGACTTTTCAAAAAAAGTATTTCTTTTTCAAGCTTGCAAAATCACTTTTATCATTTGATCGAAAACTATCCAATTTTTGTTAAAATGGGGTCCCAATAAGTATGCGAAGGCAAACTGCCAAAACTGAAAAAATCAATGAAAATTTGGCTAAGTGTCGAAAACTCGATTTTTCAAAGTTATCGAAATTGAAAATGGGTTGTTGTAAATGAAGGCCCTTGACAACATGAGAAGAGCCATGTAGTTTTGTAACCTAATTCAAAGTAATGCAAAAGATATCACGCGAATACTTAAAATATTCCTATCGTGACGAAAATTTATTTATTTTTTTCCTGCTTAGTTTGAAGGAGTTACGGGGGCAATAAATAGTCTTTTTGACATGTTAAAAGCATGAGAAATCCAAAACAAATATCAGAAAAAAAATTCGGGCACTTTTTGGTTTTCATGGTAGCACCGTGAATAGTGCACGGTGGCACCGTCAGAACGCTGAAAGCTTCGATTTTTTTCCATTTCTTTCATCATTTCTTCGAGTTTTTCACTCATTTTCGATTCTAATAACCCACCCACAAATTAAATATTTAAACTACGATAAAAGACATCAAAGATAACTATTTCTAGTATGAATTTACAGTAAATTAAACGACATTTTATAAATTTAAAAGAGTTGGCTGATTTGGAGTTCTTTAGAAAAGAGTGAAGAAGTGAAATGAAATAAAAAAAAAAAAAAAGTAAGCTTTCTTTATAAGAGGACTGAGGGCATTTTTGACATTTCTACTTATTTTTATTTTTTGACGAAATCTTAACCATTCGAACTTGAAAAATGATATGTGAGTATTCCATTTCAAATAACTTTTCATTGCAGATCTAACGGTGAAGTCGAATTTTCCTGATTCTCGCTTTAACAAAATTTCACTATTTTGGGTCCCACTTAACGTAAAATTCGAGGATTTTATAATTTTTTCCTCTGAACTCGAATTCGAACTCCTTACAGGCTAAAAAGTACATATTTCAATCATTTTGAACCTAATGGCAGAGTTGGTTTTCATTAGAAATGATCGGAACCATATCCGAGTGTTTTACTCTAATTTCATTTTTCGGCATTTTTCTCAAAATATCACCATTGGGCTTCTTCGAGATACGAGTTAAAATTCCGGGGTATTACAAGGGTTTTGACTTATGTTTCATTTGATTGACTAGAATTTAGGATTTTGACTTAAGTCTTACTTGATTGACTTGATTTTAAGATTTTGACTTAAGTCTCACTTAATTGACTAGATTTTAATTAGGTCTCACTTTACATTAATTAATTTTTTAATTATTAATTTTAATTTTTTAATTATAATTTTTTTAAAATTTTTAATTATTAAAATTGTAAAATTATCATTTTACCCTAGGAGAGGACATTTTACGTTTTAAGTCATTTTTCAATGTTGCTGGATGTTTTGGAATCGATTTTCGTAAGGAATTCAATGGAAATATTGGTTTGTGTCATTTATGAAGTATTTTGTGCGAAATGGTTGTGAACTTTATGAGGGGCATTTTCGTAATTTTGTCAAATTTTGTGAAAATTGGCGAAATGACTTATTTGGTTTCAATTTGTAGTTTTATGTATTTGAAAGGATTTTCCTGAGCGTACTGTAGGCTCAAAGGATGTTTTGATATTAGGGGTATTTTGGTAATTTGGTCATTTTTTAGTGATTTTTACCGTGAAGCTTCTTTTTGTCTATAAAATGATAATTTCTATGTTTTTGGGGTCATATTTTCCTAACATAGTGTGATTTCTATAGTTTTGTAATTCGAGATATCTCATCCGAATTTCTGAAACACATCTGGTAACCAAATAGAGTATTGGAATAAACATCCATTATTGGGAACCGTTGCAATCGAATTAACGAGTTAATTAATCAGGCGAGTGCAAAAATGGGGTGTCTACATAATTATAATATTCTTATCATATTGTGTGTAGATTTAAATTCTCCCTGACTAATGCAAATGCAATGAATGTGCAATGGGTGATGCCAATTGAGTATTCTATCGGATCATTGAGAATAAACTCTCATTGATAACCATAAATGTCAGGTCCTAGAGATCTTCTCTCATTGACGATGATGATTCAAATTGAAACACATACGCAATGAAAACAATCATATAATATTGAATTATGGTAAGTTTGAATAACAAGATAGGTGATGTAGAAACTCCGTTAAATCCTATCAAAATTCTTTTTTAGAGTTTAGAAAAATTTGAGTCTCGTTTATCGAACTCGAGCATATTTGAGCCATACTTCTCAGGTTAAGTTTTGTAGGAACTTAAAAAATCCTATTCAAGTTGGAGTCTCTTTTCTCAAACTCAAACTGAGCTTTACAAGAACTTAAACAATCTCATTAATTCATTCTATAATTCAAATAAAGCTGGAGTCTCGTTTCTTGGACTTGAACTTAGGTTTGTAGGCACTTCAAAAAACCTACTCATTTTATGATTCAAAAAGTTAGAGTCTCGTTTCTCAGACTCAAACTTAGGTTTGTAGACATTTCAAAAAATCTACTCATTCTATGATTCAAAAAGTAAGAGTCTCGTTTCTCAGACTCGAATTTAATTTTATAGGCACTTCAAAAAACCTACTCATTCTATGATTCAAAAAGTTGGAGTCTCGTTTCATGGACTCAAACTTAGGTTTGTAGGCACTTCAAAAAACCTACTCATTCTATTATTCAAAAAGTTGGAGTCTCGCTTCTCAGACTCGAACTTAGGTTTGTAGGCACTTCAAAAAATCTACTCATTCTATGATTCAAAAAGTTGGAGTCTCATTTCTTGGATTCGAATTTATTGGAGTCACACTTCTCGAACTTGAATTAGTTAAAGACTCGGTATTATTAAGTTCAAAGTTTGAAAGATTGGGCCTTTATTGGCTTATCATACATCTGGATTCATAATCATCATTGGGCTTCGTCAAAATTTTAAGTTTTTGTAAGATTTTCCTTTTTATCATGTGATCAAAAATGAAAACTTCGGAATCATAGTCATTATAAAAACATGCCCCTAGTTTCAAGGTTGGCTTCTAACTGGAACTTGATTAAGAAACTGATGAAATAGATTATACTTGAAAAATATGAACGAGCAACTATGAACTCTGATATATTACAGGAAAAAGAATCGACATTCCTTTAAATTTAAGACTCTTAAGATTATCATATGTGCAATAACGAATTTGATCAATTTCTTTTGAGAAATGCTAAAGCTGAACTTAAAATCTTGATGATTATTATAAAAGAAGATCTTTCTTTTCAAAATGGTCGATGGTTCTATATTTTCCTTTGGCGAACACTTGAACAAGTAAACATACTCTTAAATATCCTATAATATTGAAGATGACTTCTGAGTTTCTTTGACTTCAACACTATCTTCATCAGATGTGAGCTTTCAACTGAAAATGAATGTTGTGACTTGAATAATTTTCTACATCCTCTAGAAAACTTTCTTTTGGATTTTTCTTCTTGATGGGACATTTTCTCCTATTTGATGATGCCCTAATTTTTTTCCTAGATCGCCTCTTTAGGTTTTGAATCTAACAGGCTTTATTTTTTTCTTTAGATGATACCTTAATTTTTGCCTAGGTCGCCTTTTCAGGTTTTCAACCTAGCAGACCTTTTTTTTATGGTTATGCCTTAACTTTTACCTAAGTCGCCCTTTCGAGTTTTTAACTTAGCAGATTTTTTTCTTCTTGATGATCTTGAATATTCAACTCGACAACTTCTTTGTTCCTTGGATCTTAACCGAGTCAATTAGTATTTAGGATGACTTAATAGGTGGGCTTAGGACATGATTTAGAAAGAAAAGGTATAAGGCTCAACTTCCCAAAATGTCCCTAGTTTGATATTCTCTCTTTTCTGTCAATTATTTTTATTTACCTTTTTTTTTAAATGCCCCTAGTTTGGCATTCTTTTCTTTTTATCAATTCTTTTGATTTTTTTTTCTAATACCCCTAGTTTGGCATTCTTTTCTTTTGAACCTTTCAATAGGGGATTTTCCTTTTAGATGACATTTTTCTTAAGAGAATACATTTTCTGTAACCAAGCCTGAAGTAACTTCTCAGGTTGCCTACGTACCCCAAATCTTTCTTTTCTCTTTTGGGATCAGGTCAAAACGTAGGTCACACTTAGACTTCCCTCATGAGGTTGGTTGGTGTGGTTTAGAAAGAAGAGGCTATTAATTATTTAAAGACTGCAAAATAGCTAAAGAAGGTTATCATTTTCTTGGTCAAATAAGAAAATTGTTTGACTAAAGAAAGCCTCTTTTGGAGAAATGCTACTTTATTTGGTCAAAGATTCTAGGAACTCGATGTCTTGATTACTCTGTCGAGTATGGTCTTCTTTTGAGAATGAGTAATCTTCAGTCTTCTTCTATGAAATTGAGTGTGATTGAGTTCTTTGTATTTGATATTAACTTGTTCAATCCTTTCCAAACTTCAAAAGAAATCTCATATTCTTTTGCTAATGAGAAAACATGATGAATCCCTTCTTGTGGGTCTTAGCATATTTGTCGATGGTTTCAACTACATCATTCTTAACTGATAATCTTTGATTTTGAAGTTCATCCTCAATTTTAGGACTTGATCTATTTTGGTTCAATCTATCAATATATCATCATGAGACCAAGCAGGAATGTTGTTCAATTTCTCAAGTAAGTTTATAATTCTCTCATTTTCCCTTGGAGATAATGTAGTACTCATTTGCACTTTTTGAGTATACTCTTTAATTCCAATAATTATCAAATTTGATTAGTGAGCTTTGAGGCATTCCTTATGTCAAATTTTATGTTCACATTATTATTGCACACATGATAATCCAAAGCTTCTTTATTTTATTGGAATAAAAAACATAGACTGACAAACTCGTCTAAAACTCAAAAATTAAAGAAAGACTAAAGTAACTGAAATGAACAACTAAATTTAGAGACTGACGAAAACTGAATTAAAACTAAGAGAAAACTCAAGGACGCTTATCTACAAAGTGGGGAGGTCCTTTTAGGTGGATGGACATAATATTATGATGCAAGGGTAGATTACTTGGACTTGACATTGGTACTTTGGCTAGACAACTCTTTTGACGGTCTCAAAGTAGTACAGATGACGATTTAGAACGTTTAGGAGCACCTAAGATTAACCATCGATTCTAAAAGTTTGACTCTTAACCACATGATTAAAATTTTGATATAAATTAGTCAAAGTCCGGTGGGAGATATCGAATCCAGATGCACTATAAGTCTATAGTGACCAAGAAGTGAAAAAGATTAGTCACGGGTCTATCCCTGATTGGGATAGAACCTTTGATCAGACAAAATTTGACCCTAAGATCGAATTTTTTTGTTATAAAATAGTTTGAATCTTTGAAAATAAAATCAATTGGTCCAACTAATTTGGTGTTAATCAGTTTGATCTATTTTTCGATTTGGCCAATTGATTTACATTTCACACATTAGGTCAGACCGATATTGCGGGTTTAGTTTGAACGGTCTGGATCGGTCCACCCACTTACCTGTTGGTTAGATTGAATAGTGCAATCCGAGAACACCAATAGTTAGTTCGGGTCGTGACCTATATGAAGGCTCATAAACTTTAGGTTTACTGCGTGCAATGCAATTTATCCGGCCACCCTTGCCTAAGTGCACCTATATACCTTTTGAGCATACTCAATCAGATGATACGTAGTGACTTGGTTTGATATACCGTATAGATGATAATCTAAGACTCCAACCCAAGTCTCTGAAGTCAAAAGTAGCCCGTTTAATTCCCAGTAGAAAGGTGTCGTACGATGCTGAGCAAGGGCACTCTTAAATCACCTCTCGTCGAGAATAGACGTAATCTATCCCCCTTGTACCGTAGTACATCAGGGTAGGATCTTGCTTAGGCACTGATCTTAACCAAAAAGTGCAGTGGATGAACTTAGATTAACTTTGATATACCATATAGGTACGAGTCTAGGGTTGGCAATCAGAACATGTGACTGTGCGACTTACAATAGGACAAAAGACTTAGGTCGCTCCAACATAGGTGCATCGATATATCTTTCAGTGTCACCAGATCAAACGTTACTAATGTCCCAGTTTTATATACCCTAAGGTACGTGACTGGAGTTGTGGTTTTCATGAATGAAGTCGAATCTCCAAAGAAACCGAGCCACACACTGAAAGTGCCCTCGATCCTCGGGGTGTGCGGATCCGCTTTTGACCTTTGAGGTTTGAGAGTCGTCATTTGCTTATTACGGTTTAGGAACCGAACATTAACTCGAAACAGATAAACAAACAGCTAATCTACTAAAAAATACTGAGTCCGGAGATCACATTACGAGGTTGGAAAGTGTTAGGCACCAACCTCGCCAGACAAATGTCGGTCTTTACTAATTCTCAAAAACGATTACATTGCTAAAAAGACCTAAATAATAATAATAAAATAAAAAAATAAAAATATTTACCTTTGCAACGCAACGATTTTGTTCCCGCAGATCTGATAGAACAGTTCCTTGTATAGTACTCCTCGCTTTGTTCTGTCACCGGATTCGCTTCAGACCTCCAAGATGAAGTACCTCCTTCTTAGATCTGAATATTTCTGATTTGTTTATAGATTTCTGGGTGTTTTTTAGGGGTTTCTAAGTATTTTTTGAGCTAAAGTTGGGGTATGGATGTTAGGTAAGGAGTTGGAACTTCAAAATTAAGCTTTATGGGAGGCTAGGGAAGCTTTTTGACCTACTCTTCTTAGGGTTTATCTTTTGATACGAAAATAGGTTGTAAGGACCCTTATTTATAGATTTTTTTAAGTACTTTTTAGATAGAGTTAGTGTTTAATTATAATTATTTTAGATAGAGTTAGTATTTAATTAAAATTATTTTCAAATAGAATTAGTATTTAATTAAAATTACATTAGATAGTTTTATAGTTTAATTAGAATTCTATTAGATAGTTTTAGAGTTTAATTAGGTGTCTTTTAGATAGTTTTAGAGTTTAATTAAAATTATTTTAGATAATTTTTTAGTTTAATTATAATTCTATTAGGGTTTTGACTTTGGTCTTATTAGACTGATTAGGGTTTTGACTTAAGTATCACTTGATTGACTAAAATTTAGGATTTTGACTTAAGTCTTACTTGATTGACTAGAATTTAGGGTTTTGACTTAAGTCTTACTTGATTGACTTGACTTTAGGATTTTGACTTAAGTCTTACTTGATTGACTTGAATTTTAAGATTTTGACTTAATTCTTACTTGATTGAGTTAAATTTTAATTAAGATTTCACTTTACATTAATTAATGTTTTAATTATTAGTTTTGAAATTTTTAATTATTAAAATTATAAAATTACCATTTTACCCTCGAAAAGGATTTTTTGCTTTTTAAGTCATTTTTTAATATTTTAGGATGTTTTGTAGTCGATTTTTCATAAAGAATTCATTGAGAATATTGGTTTTTATCCTTTATGAAATTTTTTGTGCGAAATGGTCGTGAACTTTTTGAGGGGCATTTTCGTAATTTTGTCAAATTTTGTGAAAATTGGCAAAATGGTTTATTTGGTTTGATTTATTGTTTTATGTGTTTGAAAGGGTTTTTCTAAGCGAAATGTAGGCTCTAGGGATGTTTTGAAGTTAGGGGTATTTTGGTAATTTGATCATTTTTTAGTGATTTTTATCGTGAAACTTCTTTTTGTCTGAAAAATAATGATTTCTATATTTTTAGGTTATATTTTCCTAGCGTAACGTGATTTCTATAGTTTCGTTAGTTTGAGATACCTCATTCGAATTTCTGAAACATATCTAGCAATAAAATATAGCAACGGAATAATCATCCATCGTTGGGAACCATTGCAATTGGGTTGACGAGTTGATTAATCAGGCAAGTGCGAAAGTGGGGTGTCTGCAGATGCTCCTCTTTAGTAGAGGGTTGAAGCAAACTAGATAGCAAATCTATTTTGGTAGATAGTGCGATATACGAATGCTAAAGCTAGTGACAGTTCATTTTACAGCCTGATTTAGCAATTCATCGAGGCGTTCAGATCCTTGAAGGTAAAACTCTCCCAGAAAAAAAGGTTGTCAGGTCCTCGAGCGAGAGCTCTCACTGACGGTGTCAGATCCTTGAATTTTAGAAAATATTCCCTGACTAAAATGTGCAAGTGTGTGCACTTGAAATCTGAGATAAATCTCAAAAGGTCAGAGCAAAATTCGAATATAACTGAGTAAAATCTGAGCAAAACATAAAATCTAGGAAAACCTAAAAAAAATTTTGACTTTAAACAAAACTTGAAAAAAATTTGAGGTTTGAGACAAATCTAAGCAAAAGTTGAGAAAAAATTGAATGTTATACTCTACCTACCCTGGGTGAAAGAGTAATGAACTTATTTTTCTGGGAGTCATACTCTACCTGCTCGGGGTGAAAGAGTAATGAACTAATTTTATTGCATAAGGTGAGAGTAATGCACTAATTCTTTTTTTCTTTTTGAGAAGTTCTACTCTACCTACTCGGAGTGAAAGAGTAATGAACTAAGCTTTTTAGGAGTCCTACTCTACCTGTCCACGGTGAAAGAGTAATGAACTAATTTTTTTGGGAAGTTCTACTCTACCTACTTGGAGTGAAAGAGTAATAAACTAATTTTTTGGGAGTCCTACTCTACCTGTCCAAGGTGAAAGAGTAATGAACTAATTTTTTTGGGAAATTCTACTCTACTTACTGGAGTGAAAGAATAATGAACTAAACTTTTTGGGAGTCCTACTCTACCTACTCAGGATGAAAGAGTAATGAACTAATTTTTTTTTGAAGTTCTACTCTACCTACTCGGAGTGAAAGAGTAATGAACTAATTTTTTTGGGAGTCCTACTCTACCTACTCAGGGTGAAAGAGTAATGAACTAATTTTTTTTGGGAAGTTCTACTCTACTTGCTCGGGGTGAAAGAGTAATGAACTAATTTTTTGGGAAGTTCTACTCTACCTACTATGAGTGAAAGAGTAATGAACTAAGCTCTTTGGGAGTCCTACTCTATCTACCCAGAGTGAAAGAGTAATGAACTAATTTTTTTATGAAGTTCTACTCTACCTACTCGGAGTGAAAGAGTAATGAACTAATTTTTTGGGAGTCCTACTATAGACACCCCATTTTTTCATCCGCCTGATTAATCAAGTCGTCAACCCGATCGCAAAGGTTCCCAATGATGGATGTCTATTCCAATGCTTTATTTTGTTACGAGATATGTTTCAGAAATCCGGATGAGGTATCTCGAACTGACAAAACTTAGAAACCACGCTACGCTAGGAAAATACTACCCCAGAAACATAGAAATCATCATCCTGCAAACCAAAAAGAAGCTTCACGATAAAAATCACTAAAATGACCAAATTACCAAAATACCCGTAACATCAAAACAACCTTAGAGGCTACATTACGCTTAGAAAAATCCGTTCAAATACATAAAACGACAAATCGAAACCAAATAAATCATTTCGCCAACTTTCACAAAATTTGACAAAATTACGAAAATACCCCTCATAAAATTCACGACCATTTCACACAAAAAATTTCATAAATGACAAAAACCAACATTCCCATTGAATTCCTTACGAAAAACTGATTTCAAAACATCCTGGAACATTGAAAAACGACTTAAAACGTAAAAAATCCTCTCCTAGGGCAAAATGGTAATTTCATAATTTTAATAATTAAAAATTTTGAAATAAATCATTAAATAATGTAAAGTGAAACATTAATAAAATTAATTATAAAATTTAAATCAAAAAATTGATCAATCAGGCTTTCAAGAAAAATTGTTGATGGTTCGCAAGATATTTCTTTAATGACCCCTCCATTTGGGGGTCTAAAGAATTAAAGAAATAAAGGAGGGGGGTTCTCCAAAAATTTAAAGTCAATCAAGCAAGACTAAAGTCAAGATATTAAAGTCAATCAAATAAGACTAAAGTCAAAATTAAAGTCAATTAAGTAAGACTAGAGTCAAGTATTAAAGTCAATCTCATAAGACTAAAGTCAAAACCCTAAATCAAAACCTTAATCTAAACTAATCGAGTCAATCTCATAAGACTAAGGTCAAAACCCTAAATCAAAATCCTAATCTTAACTAATCAAGTCAATCTCATAAGACTAAGGTCAAAACCCTAAATCAAAACCCTAATCTAAACTAATCAAGTCAATCTCATAAGACTAAAGTCAAAACCCTAAAACCCTAAAGACTAAGTCAAAACCCTAATTGAAACCCTAAAAGAAACCCTAATCAAACCCTAATGCTTCTAAAAACTTTATAAATAGGAGCCTCCACACCCTATTTTCGTATAAAAGAAAAAACCCTAGGAAAAGTAGGTGAAGAAGCCTCCATACCCTCCCCAAAACCCTAATTTTGGAGTCCCAACTCCTTCCCTAACACCCCTACTCCGATTTTAGCCTAAAAAACACCCAAAAACCTCTCAAAAACATCCCAAAAATCCACAACAAATTCGAAACACCCAAATCCAAGAAGGAGATACCTTACCTCGGAGATCAGAAATCAGATCCGGAGATAGAACGAAGTAAGGAATACGGTACAAGGAGCCGTTTTCACCAGATCTGAGGGAATAGCACTTTTGCAGATCAAAGGTAAGTTTATTTTTATTTTTTTTTCTAGGTTTATCATTAGCGATGTAGATCTATTTGGGATAAGTAGAGACCGGCATTGGCCGGGTGGGGTTGGTGCCTAACACCTTCCAACCCCGTAACATAATCCCCGGATTCAGATTTCTATAGTAGATTAGTTCTTTTTTATTCATTTAAGGGTCAATTTGGTTCCTAGACCATAATAACTAGGTGGCGACTCCCAAACCTCAAGGGTCAAAAGCGGATCCGCGCACCCCGCGGATCGAGGGCGCTTTCACCTACTCTACCTGCCCAAGGTGAAAGAGTAATGAACTAATTTTTTTGGAAAGTTTTACTCTACCTACTCGGAGTGAAAGAGTAATGAACTAAGATTTTTGGGAGTCCTACTCTACCTGCCCAGGGTGAAAGAGTAATGAACTAATTTTTTGAGGAAGTTCTACTCTACCTACTCAGAGTGAAAGAGTAACGACCTAATTTTTTGGGAGTCCTACTCTACCTGCTCAGGGTAAAAAAGTAATGAACTAATTTTTTTTTAGAAGTTCTACTCTACCTACTCGGAGTGAAAGAGTAATGAACTAATTTTTTTGAGAGTCCTACTCTACCTGCCTAGGGTGAAAGAGTAATGAACTAATTTTTTTGGAAAGTTCTACTCTACCTACTCGGAGTGAAAGAGTAATGAACTAATTTTTTTGGAATAAATGGGGGATTTACATGGCATTTGATTTTTTTTAAATAAAAAATTAGATTTTATGAAGGTCCGGTAAACATTTTAACTCTCTTTGAATCTTAGGAGTTTTCAAAATTACTATCAAGAGGGTAACCTTTAATTCAAAGTTTACCTTATCCTTTGGGGTTGAAATTCACCAGGCTTCATAATAAAAATGCCCCTAATTTGAAATGGAACATTGCACTGGGGATAATTGAACATAATTTGAAAACGAATGCCCATAGTGTAAGGGGGAAACTGTACTTTTTAAAAAAAGGAAGTGCCCTTGTTATGAAAGTTTGAAATCCTTGATTACCGTAAACGCAATAAAGGTTTAACTTTTTATATTAAAGATTTTGAGTCAGGCACAAAGAAATTGGAACAAAATATTTCTTTTTGAAATTCATCACAGAATTTGTTCTTTCTCCTAGTCGGTTCGCTTAGAAACATGAAACTCTTCAGATCAATCATAGACGAGATACTTATATCCACTGAGTCTATATTTGGTTCAAACAGGTATTAAAACTTGATCATTTGGACTTCTGATGTTTCGGCTCAGACCACATTTTCATCTTCTCAACTCAACAGAGATTTTCTTTTATTTTTTGATTGCTCTAAGTTTAGCCTAGATTGTCTTTTCAGATTTTCAATCTAGTGAACATGCTCTAGCTTTTGCCTAGATCACCTTTTTAGATTTTCGATCTAGCGAGTTTACAATTTTTTCTCTTTTCTTTACTTTGATTGTTGCCAAGGTCGTCCTTTCAGATTTTCAACCTTGCGAGCTTGTCCTAATTTTTGCCTAAGTTGCCCTTTTGGATTTTCAACCTAGCAGGCTTCATTTTTCTTTTTCTTCAATTTTGAACTTTTAGAGTTACTGTCTTATCATGCTTTGCTATCTTCCTTGACTTTTTCGCATAGTACTTAGGAGGACTTTTATAGGTAGGCTTAGGACTGGATATAAAAAAAAAAGAATTTTGAGGCTCAAAAACCCAAATGCCCCTTATGTAGCATTTCCTTTTAAATTTTTTTCTTTTTCCTTGAATTTTCTTCTCCATTTTGGATGATATTTCTTTTTCTTTTAAATTTTTCTTTTTTTTGTAGGAAAATATATATTTTTTTATTTTGATATGGTCGGGCCTGAAGTAACTTCTCAGGTTGCCTATGTACCCTAGATTTTTGGGATCAGACCAAAACGTAGTTCGGATTTTTTCTCCCCTAACTTAGGTGACCGGACTGAGAAAGAAAAATGCATTATTTTTTTTTAAAGGCTGCAAAGGGCTGAGAAAGGAGATATTGAACTGGGTAGCAGGAAAATTAATTCGACCAAAGATGGCCTCCTTAAATTTAGTACCGCTTGATCTGGTCAAGGTTGGTTGACTCTGGTAGTTCAATTCTATCTTGATCTTGAAATCTGATGATTTTTTAAGGTAGTATTTTCTTAATGAATGAATCTTTCCAATTAGGTTTGAATTTCCCTCTAGGGTAAAAAATAAGTACTCGATTCTCTTAGAAATCTGATGATTTTTCAAAGTAGAGTTTCCTTGCTAATGGATGAATCTCTCCAATTAAGTTCAGACTTCCTCCTATGGTCGAGGAAGGGTGGTCAATTTTCTTCGAAATCTGATGGTTAAATCCTTGACTTGTAAGTGGTGAACTTTGACCTTCTCGCAGGTGACTCTTCTCTGATAAGTTTGCACGTGGTACAAAACTCTAAGTTATTTTTCTTCAATCAAGTTTAGCTCTTCATACCCAATGATGAAGCTAGTCTATTTCTAACAATTGATTTTCCATCAAGACCTTGAGATATGGGACTTCCCTTTCAACTGGTAAGACTATTTCTGTACCCCTATAGTGTGAATGGTAGCTTCTCTGATTAATCCTGGTACGATTGACACATTTCACAATGGTTATTTTAAGACTCTTATCAGTTGCTTGTTTCAACAGCTCTATTAATCTGAGGACGATAGGGAGATGATGCCAAATCTTGAACTTTGAACATAGAGTAATAATCTCGGCTTTTAAGTATGACCCGTTATCAGAGATCAATTTCGTCTCAACCATTTCATTAGTCTGAGAATGTAATCTATTCTGGGAGCTCTACCATGTTGAGAAGTTCAGCATTGATACATTTTGTAACGTTTTCTTTGATCTCATTGGTGTTTCTATTTTATGGAGTGAGTATTTATTTCGTGTCGGTCAACACCCAAGCTTGCACCTAACATGTCCTCATAGGATCACGTGAACAAATCTTTTGAAATTTTTGAGAAAATTCATTACCCCCTCGTGTTCCTCTAGGGATAGAATGGTTTCTATTTGAATTTCTTGGAAATTTTTTGTTCTAAGTTCAATGACCTAAAGGTTGAGTCCAACCATTATTTTCTCATTCAAGAAATAAATCTATCCTTAAAGTCAGATTATTAGTTAATTCGTTAATACGCTCGAGGTATTCAAAATTTTTTTTTATCCAATCAAATTCAGATGGGGCGACAAACACCTCTATAGACTTGACAAATTAACTTGACTCAATAAAAAAAAAATAGACTCGATCTAAAGAAAACATGACATTGAAAAATTGGACTCGAGCTAACTCAAATAACTTATGAAAACTCAAAACAACTACCCACTGCGACTTGATTAGGACTGAGGACTGAGACATTGCCTACAACCAACAGAATTGAGGCACGGTGATCTTCAAGGAACAACTGGGAGATATTGAGAAATTTTGAGGTTATTTCTAACTGTTAACTTGGTACTGACGTTTGTTCTAACTGATCGAACTTACAACCCTAGCTAGACGATGGACAATTGAGCTTAGGTACAGTGATAACCCTTAAACTTCATTGAAGGTGAATTTAACCAGTTTAAGTGTTGCCCCTTTGATAACATTTTAATGAATCTTGAGATTTTATTGAATTTTGTGCACCAATCCATTAAACAATTCATCCATTCAATGATTATTCAGAAGGAATATAATTTTATTGCACTCTTGAAAATTATTTAAAAAATAATGTTTTTATTGAATAATAATTTTCACAAATCTGATTATTTCTTACAATCATTTTCTTTTTAGAAAAACATATTTTGGTAATTTTCCAAGGTCCATGCAAAAATATAGATTTTTGGTAAAAAAACATATTTAAAAACTTTTCCATGCAAAAATAGATAATTTGTTTCTTCATTTTTCTTTTCTTTTGGAAAGCATTTTCTTTTGAAAGATATTTTTTCTAAAAAATTTTTTTTTTTTTTAAAGAACGCTTTTTCTGGAAAACACTATCATTGGAAAACACTTTTTTAGAGAACATTTTTTTCTGGAAAATACTTTTCTTTTGAAAAATATTTTTTTAAGATGGGTTGAAACTCGTATTAGAAAAGACTTTGATTTTCATTTTGATTTAAATGGCCTGGCCCATCATGATTGTTGGATCGAGATGGATTGGGTCATTATGAATTATTGCAAAAAATGAATTCTTTATTAAGTCGGTGCACCCATTTTAATTTCCAAAATAAATTTTTTGATCCTTGAGGACAACCATACATTCTGATCTCATACATACATTTTGATCTCATCATTCACATCATTCACACACATTCATCATTCACAAGGTCACATTCAATAAACAACCCGGGAATACCCACGATAAGTTTGAGTCATGACCTACAGGGGAGATTTCTAGATTCTAAGCTTACTATGTGCAATGCATTTTTATCTGGCCACCCTTGCCCAAGTACACCTATATACCTCTCGAACGTACTCAATCAGACGGTACGTGGTGACTTGGTTTGATATACCGTATAGGTGATAATCTAAAACTTCAACTCACTTCTCCAAAGTCAAAAGCAGTCAGTTTAATCCCCAGATCAGAGGTGGCGCGCGATGCTTGAGCAAAGACACTCTTAAATCACCTCTTTTCTAGAATAGACGTAGTCTATCCTCCTAGTACCGTAGTACATCGGAGTAGGATCTCGTTTAGGTACTGGTTTTGATCAAGAAGTGCAACTGATATACTTGGATCATCTTTGATATACCTATGGGTACGAGTCAAAAGTTGTAACTTTCATAAATGGTTTGGCATCCCATAAAGGGACCGACCACGTACTAGTACTACGTTGGCAAACGGGACATGTGACCGTGTGGCTCACAATAGGTCAAAGGCTCAGGTCGCTCCAGCCAAGGTGCATCGATATACCTTTTCAGAGTCACCTGATCATATGGTACTGATGCCCCAGTTTAATATACCGTAAGGTACGTGACTGGAGTTGTGATTTTCATGAATGACGTCTCATCTCCGAAGAAACCGGGCCACTCACTAGTGCCACGTTGGCTATATTGGGATATGCAAGCGCGCAAAACAGTAAACATGCATGTGGTGTGTGCAAAACATGGTGGGGTGTGCCCAGGGCCTTTTCAAACAAATGGGCCCATGGGCCTGATCATACCATTACACATTGATACCATATAAATATTAGCCAAAATAAATACCAATCCAATAACATCATTAAGATCACCAATAAGCACATCAACTATATATCTGATCAAGATCAATGACAAATCAATTAATGAGCATAGCATAGAATAATTGATCAAACCCAAATATTGCAATAGGCATAATTTTTATAATTTTTAAAGTCCAATCAATGATCACTTTTGGGTGATCCAAAATAAATCGAGATTCCAATAAATGTTACATTGATGATAGAATAATAGTGGTTGAGATGAGGAGCGATGAATCTTTTTTTTTTTTAATTATAAAAAAAAATAGAAACACATCCCAAAAGAAAATAAAAAAGAAAGATCCAAGTGCCAAATGAGCTCGCTTTCATAAAATAAATCAGGAACATTAATTGTGCTAACACTAGATAAATTCAGATTTTCTGTGAATTAGGAAAATACAATCCGAACTTGCATCGATGATATCTAAGGCTCCCGATAACGAAATTGAGTGAATTCAAGTTCTAAATTAATCTAGTCGATGGGATCTACATTTTATTAGGTGCCCAGACCTATTTCTGACTAGAATGTTCCGTAAAAACATTTTAACATTGCTACCCCAACCTTCTTTCAGCAACAATTTTAGATTTACAGATTAATCTGAACTTGCATCGATGAGATCCAAGCTTCCTGATAACGAAATTGAGTGAATTCAGATTCTAAATTAATCTACTCGATGAGATCTACGTTTTATTAATAGGTGCCCAGACATAATTCTCACTAGAATGTTTTGTAAAAATGTATTAACATTACTTTCCCAACCTTCATTCACCAATAATTCCAGATTTACAAATTAATCCTAAACTTGCACCAATGATATCCAAGGCTCTCAATAACGAAATTGAGTGAATTCAGGTTCTAAATTAATCTACTTGACGAGATCTACGTTTTATTAATAGGTGCCTAGACTTAATTCTCACTAGAATGTTCTGTAAAAATGTTTCAACATTGTTGTCCCAACCTTCATTCAGTAACAATTCCAGATTTACAGATTAATCCAAACTTGCATCGATGATATCTAAGGCTCCTGATAAAGAAATTGAGTGAATTCAAGTTCTAAATTAATCTACTTGATGAGATCTACGTTTTATCAACAGGTGCCCAGACTTAATTCTCAATAGAATGTTTTGTAAAAATATTTTAACATTACTGTCCCAACCTTCATTCAACAACAATTCCAGATTTATAGATTAATCCGAACTTGCATCGATGATATCCAAGGCTCCTGATAACGAAATTGAGTGAATTCAGATTCTAAACTAATCTACTCGATGAGATCTACATTTTATTAAGGTGCCCAGACTTAATTCTCACTAAAATGTTCTGTAAAAACGTTTTAACATTGCTATCCCAACCTTCATCATTCCATCATTTTCATATGTCAATTTGAATCTTTCTTATTTAGGGGTCATCAAAAAGTGGCCATTAATTGGATTAAAAAAATAAAAATAAAAAACGCAAAATCATCCACAATCAAGTCACAAAAAGAAATAAATAAATAAACAAATAAAATAAATTCAACTAAATAATAAAAAAAAAAACTAGGTCATCCTGGCAATGCTCCCATACTTGGGATTTTTCAAGTCTGATCCTCAATAGTCCCCAGTGGAGTCGCCATTGAAAGCGCCCTCGATCCGCGGGGTGTGCGGATCCACTTTTGACCTTTGAGGTTTGGGAGTCGCCACCTAGTTATTACGGTTTTAGAACTGAACATTGACTTAAAACGGATAAACAAACAACTAATCTACTAAAAAATACTAAGTCTGGAGATCACATTATGGGGTTAGAAGGTGTTAGGCACCAACCCCTCCCGGCAAACACCGATCTCTACTAATTCTCAAAAACGATTACATTGCTAAAAAGATCTAAATAATAATAATAAAATTAAAAAATAAAAATATTTACCTTTGCAATGCAACAATTTTGTTCCCTCGGATCTGATAGAACAGCTCCTCGTATAGTACTCCTCGTTTTGTTCTGTCACCGGATTCGCTTCAGACTTTAAAAATGAAGTACCTCCTTCTTAGATCTGAATATTTCTGATTTGTTTATGGATTTTTGAGTATTTTTTAGGGGTTTCTAAGTATTTTTTGAGCTAAAGTTGGGGTATGAATGTTAGGTAAAGAGTTGGGACTTCAAAATTAAGGTTTATAGGAGGCTAGGAAAGCTTTTTGACCTACTTTTCTTAGGGTTTATTTTTTGATACGAAAATAGGTTGTAAGGACCCTTATTTATAGATTTTTTAAAGTGTTTTTTAGATAAGGTTAGTATTTAATTATAATTATTTTAGATAGAGTTAGTGTTTAATTAAAATTATTTTTAAATAGAGTTAGTGTTTAATTAGAATTACATTAGATTATTTTATAGTTTAATTAGAATTCTATTAGATAGTTTTAGAGTTTAATTAGATTTCTTTTAGATAGTTTTAGAGTTTAATTAGAATTCTATTATGGTTTTGAATTTGGTCTTATTAGATTTATTTGGGTTTTGACTTATGTCTCACTTGATTGACTAGAATTTAGGGTTTTGACTTAAGTCTTACTTGATTGACTATAATTTAGGATTTTGACTTAAATCTTACTTGATTGACTTGAATTCTAAGATTTTGACTTAAGTCTTACTTGATTGACTTAAAGTTTAATTAGGATTTCACTTTACACTAATTAATGTTTTAATTATTAATTTCAGAATTTTTAATTATTAAAATTGTAAAATTACCATTTTGCCTTCGGAAAGGACTTTTTGCATTTTAAGTTATTTTTTAATGTTTCAGGATGTTTTGGAATCGATTTTTCATAAGGAATTCAATGAGAATATTGGTTTTTATCACTTATGAAATTTTTTGTGCGAAATGGTCGTGAACTTTTTGAGGGGCATTTTCGTAATTTTGTCAAATTTTGTGAAAATTGGCAAAATGATTTATTTGATTTCGATTTATTGTTTTATGTGTTTGAAAAGATTTTCCTAAGTGTAATGTAGGCTCTAGGGATGTTTTGAGGTTAGGGGTATTTTGGTAATTTGATCATTTTTTAGTGATTTTTATCGTAAAACTTCTTTTTGTTTGAAAAATGATGATTTCTATATTTTTTGAATTATATTTTCCTAGCGTAACGTGGTTTCTATAGTTTCGTTAGTTTGAGATACCTCATTTGAATTTCTGAAACATATCTAGCAACAAAATATAGCAATAGAATAATCATCGATCATTGGAAACCGTTGCAATCGGGTTGACGAGTTAATTAATCAGGCAAGTGCGAAAATGGGGTGTCTACACACACTAGTGCCACGTTGGCTATAAGGAACATGCAAGCATGCAATGCAATAAAATAAACATGCTAGTGGTGTATGCAAATAGGGTTGGGTATACCCGGGGCGTTTTTTGAGGAATAAGTCTATAGGCCAAATCAAACCATACAAGCAAGGAGAAATATTGATCAAGACATACAAAAAAAAATATCCACGACATTTAATTCAAGATTAAAGTATGCACATCTCATGTATATATCACTTAAGATCATGGCATTTCAGATAATCAATCAACAAAGATAGCACATCCATAATTAAGTATCAACCAATCACAATAACAAACCTCCTCCCCCTTTTATTTTAATGAACAAAAAACTCTTTTTTTTTGTCCAATTAAGAATTACTTTGGGTGACCCAGGCCAATTCAAAATTTCAAAAAATATTGAATCGATGATAGAATGATAGTTGTGGAGAAGGGGAATTTTGAAATTTTTTTTTTTTTTTTTTTGAGGGGCATGTTTGGCAAACCTTTGATTGAATTTTTAATACAAATTCCC
The DNA here is from genome assembly GCF_017979445.1 of Akebia trifoliata. Lineage (NCBI taxonomy): Eukaryota > Viridiplantae > Streptophyta > Magnoliopsida > Ranunculales > Lardizabalaceae > Akebia > Akebia trifoliata. The sequence continues at coordinate 17,624,208 of NC_141379.1, forward strand.
TTATTTTATGAAACAAATTTGTGAGTAAACATAGGCTATTTTAATTAATTAAGATTTGAAACCTTACAAAAGGTATTGAGTTCACGTGGAGCATCAAATCCGTATATTGATACGACAACGTTCTCAATTTCACGTACAAAGCTTGGATTGAAAAAATAAAATAAGATTTGAAAACAAATTCTCCTTTTTTTTTAACAAGTTTGGACCCAAGATTTTGAAAATGGACGACTATCGAAATTTTAAAATTAAGAATTTTTCAAAATTTTCCTGTTTTTGCTACCACGTGGTGTGCTCAACACCCCTTAGTAAAGGAAGAAATCATACAAAGTTTGTGAAGTTAGCCATAACATTCCAAAATTTATTTTAAGTAACAATCTCATAAATCAAATAACAATTCCATACAATAATGGAGTGTTTTTTTTTTTTTTTTTTTTTTTTAAACAAATTGATTTTAAAACAAAAAGAATTTTATAAAGAGTGTTACAATTCTTTTTCTGATTTTCCAAAGAGTGCTACAATTCTTCTTGTTTGATTTCAACATCAACAAGTTCATCTTTGGAATCATAAAAAAAAATCTTGTTTCAAAATTTCCACGTTTTCCTTTAAATCGCTTATCTCGATCCTAAATGTACAACAATAGCTTGCTTTCAAGATAGAATAAACAAATAAAAACTTGATGGAGGATCTTCAAGAGAGCTTTAATGGCGATTTTGGGGATTCTTAAAGAAAGTATGACTCAGATCTGAAGATTCCGTATGATCGCTTTTGATGTTTCCGTCAACAAAATGAATCAATTGATGCAACTAACAAATGAGAGAGAGGGATAAAAGTAGAGAGACATTATTTTCTCTTTTATTTTACTATTATTTTGTCCTCTTCTTTCTCATTTGAGAAGAAGATAGAAATAGAAAAAAAAAACATTTTCACTATTGGCACCCCACGTAAAAAAAATATTTTTTTTCGAATATATTTTTTTTTTTTTTGAATCTTCTCCTTGTCACGAACAACATTAAAAAAGGCAATTTTTTATTTCTTACCATATCACTCACAAATAATTTGTTCGAGAAGAAGATGAAAAATAAAAAATCATTTTCTGCTAACGGCACAGCACGCACAAAAATATTTGTTTTTATTTATTTTTTTTACAATTTTTTCTTGGAATTCTCTCCTCATCATGAACAACATTAAAAGAAAAAAATTCTTAGCGCATCACTCACAAATAATTTATTTTCACAACTCGCCGCCTATGCTTAGTAACGCGCTAAAACAATTCATCAAAATTTTTTTTTTAAAATCCATCACTCACATCCCAACCACCATCATTACGTCCTCAATTCATGTAAATTTGAATCTTTCATTATTTAAGGTCACCAAAAAGTGACCCTCAATTGGATAGAAAAAAATAAAAATATAATATCCAAAATCCAAATAAATGATCCACAATCAAGTCATAAAAAATAAAAATAATAAATAAACAAATAAACAAATAAAATAAATCAAACTAAATAATAATAAAAAACTAGATCTATTTGGCAATACATCAATATTTCGGATTTTTCAAATTTGATCTTCAAATTTCCTAGTGGAGTCGCTACTAAAAGCGCCCTCGATCCATGGGTTGTGGATACGTTTTTTTCTTGGGGTTTAGGAGTCGCCACCTACTTATTACAGTCTAGGAACCGAATATTGACTCTAAATAGATGAAAGCAACTAATCTACAAATAAAAAGAGATTATAGTCCGAGGATCACATTACGGGGTTGGAAGGTGTTAGCCACCAACCCCGTCCGGCAAACACCGGTCTCTACTTTTTCCCAAAAAAGTTACATTGCTACACAGACCTAAAAATAAATAATAAAATAAAAATACTATTTTACCTGGGTGATTACGACAATACATTCCCTCAGTATTGGCGGAGAGTGTCCTTGTATGAGTTTTCTTGCTATTTCTTCACCATTGTATCTATTTCTAATCTTCAAGTTGAAGTATCTTTCTTCTATATCTAAGTGTTTTCTATATTTTCTGAAGAATTTCTAAATGCTTTGGAAGGTTTCTAGGAGTTTTTTGAACAAAAGCTGAGGTTTGGATGATAGGTAAGGAGTTAGGACTTCAAAATTAGGGTTTGGAGAAGGCTAAAGAGACTTTTTGACCAATTTTTTCTAGGGTTTATTTTGACCTGCGAGATTGGGTTGTAGAGGCTCCTATTTATAGACTTTTTGAAGGAGTTAGTATTTAGTTAGGTTTCTTTTAGATAAGGTGAATTAGGGTTTTGACTTAAGTCTTATTTGATTGACTACGTTTCTTTATATTAGGGTTTTGACTGTAGTCTGATTTGATTGACTAGGTTTCTTTAGATTAGAGTTTTAATTCTTACGTATAATGAAAGAATATATTTTTGATTTTTGAAAACCTCCCCCCCTTAATTATATTTTAATTATTTAGGCCCCCAGATGGAGGGGTCTTTTAATAAATATCAGAGGGCTCCACTTAAATAAGTAGGACAACCATCAACAATTTTGCCTGAGAGCTTGATTGATTAGTTTTAAAAAAATTAATTTTAATTAGGATTTCACTTTACATTAATTAATGTTTTAATTATTAATTTTAAAATTTTAAATTGTTAAAATTGAAAAATTTTCGTTTTACCCCCGAAGAGGACTTTTGCATTGAAAAGTCATTTTTCAACTTTTTGACATATTTTGAAATCTATTTTTTGTAAGAAATTCAATGGAAGTATCAGTTTGTGCCATTTATGGATTTTTGGTATGAAATGATCGTGGACCTTATGAAAGATATTTTCGTAATTTTGTCAAATTTTGTGAAAATTAGCGAAATAGTTTATTTGATTTTATTTTGTTATTTTATGTATTCGAATGGGTTTTCCTAAACATGATGTGGGATCTAAGGATGTTTTGATGTTAGGGATATTTGGGTAATTTAATCATTTTTTAGTTATTTTTATCGTAAAGCTTCTTTTTGTCTGAAGAATGATGATTTCTATGTTTTGAGGTCATATTTTCCTAACTAACATGATTTCTAAAGTTTTATTTGTTTGATATACCTCATCTGAATTTCTGAAACATATCTAGCAACAAAATAAAGCATTGGAATATCATCCATCATTAGGATCCGTCGTAATTGAGTTGACAACTGATTAATCAAACGAGTGCAAAAATGGAGTGTCTATACTGAAATAAAAGGAAAATCAACTGATTTAGATCCCATTTAGTTTCTTATGCACTATAATTGCCCTTAAAAGTGTCATAAGACTTAGGCAGAAATAAAACTATCATGTGAACTAGAAGATTATCTTCAAAATATAATCTCCTACTCACGGAGACCAGTGACAAACTTTGACATCTTAAGAATGTGTTTCCGCACATTTTCATTACCATCATATTTCAGATTCATTAACTGACCCAAATACTCATACTAAACAGATCTCTTTGTTCCCACAAACTATTTCTTGATGATCTGCAACACTTCCTTAACTGTATCTGTGGTCTGAATACCACCTCGAAGAATCTCACTAATAAATGCTCAAATGATTATCTTAGACAATCTATTAGCCCTGTCCCATTAAGCAAAATAGGTCCTCACCAACTCCGTAGAATCTACAAGTGGAGCCGATGGCATGTCCTCAAAGAGAACAAAATCAAAATCCATGCATCCTACTAAAATGCCAATATTCATCCTCTAGAATGAGTAATTAGAACCATTAAGAGACTCAATCTTTGCCAAACTCTTTTGAATCAATGACTTATCCATAACTACATTAAGATATGGTCAAACATTAATATATACTGTGGGATTCAATTCTTTCAATTCATACCATGGGTTTTGGTCGAATCGTTTCAAAATATTTTATTAAGGGTGAACTTTCCACTCTGCAGGTACAAACAAGTCGCATCATCAAGACTCGCCTTTAGGCTAAGATCATAATATGTTGTATGTTCCATAAAATTACGTCACATAGACCTAGTCACTCATGTTCTAGTTCAATCTAGGCATTATCCACACCTTTAGGGAAAAAGATTATCCTTCTCTCTCCTTTACACTTGTAACTATTTTACTCACTCGATCTACACAAACATCACTAAATCACCTTTAGGTAGAAGTTAGTGATTTCATGTAAAAGAGTGTCATAAAGTGATCTTAGTGAGATAAGTCCTAGAATTCAAACACCCATAACTTTCATAGAACGGTCACATTTGGGTAGACTACTATCCTATTTCCATTACGTTCATTGAACGATCACTCAAAGTGTCTTCTTAAATCCCTATAGACAAGACCTATACCCTAATATATCTATATTTTCTTTCTAATTGTTCTTGAATGTGGTACATACATTTGTGATAATAGCAACAACTAAAATTACAACATAAAAAAAAATAATTATAGATATATTCTCCAATGGGGTACAACTTGATCTGAACTTTACTGTTATATGTTGCTGTCAACAAATTAATCTACTCGATGGGATCTACGTTTTATTAAGAGGTGCCCAGACCTATTTCTGACTAGAATGTTTTGTAAAAACGTTTTAACATTACTATCCCAACCTTCATTCAACAATAATTCCAGATTTACAGATTAATCCTGAACTTGCACCGATGATATCCAAGGCTCTCGATAACGAAATTGAGTAAATTCAGGTTCTAAATTAATCTACTTGATGAGATCTACGTTTTATTAATAGGTGCCCAGACTTAATTCTCACTGGAATGTTCTGTAAAAAATTTTCAACATTGTTGTCCCAACCTTCATTCAGCAATAATTCCAAATTTACAGATTAATCCAAACTTGCATCGATGATATCCAAGGCTCCCGATAACGAAATTAAGTGAATTCAGATTCTAAATTAATCTACTCGTTGAGATTTACATTTTATTAAGGTGTCTAGACTTAATTCTCACTAAAATGTTATGTAAAAACGCTTTAACATTGCTATCCCAACCTTCATCATTCCATCATTTTCATATGTCAATTTGAATCTTTCATTATTTAGGGGTCATCAAAAAGTAGCCCTTAATTGGATAAAAAAATAAAAAAACAAAACTAAAAATCATCCACAATCAAGCCACAAAAAGAAATAAATAAATAAACAAATAAAATAAATCGAACTAAATAATAAAAAAAACTAGGTCATCCTGGCAATGCTCCCATACTTGGGATTTTTCAAGTCTGATCCTCAATAGTCCCCAGTGGAGTTGCCACTGAAAGCGTCCTCGATCCGCGGAGTGTGCGGATCCACTTTTGACCTTTGAGGTTTGGGAGTCGCCACCTAGTTATTACAGTCTAGGAACCGAACATTGACTCGAAACGGATAAACAAACAACTAATCTACTAAAAAATACTAAGTCCGGAGATCACATTACGGGGTTGAAAGGTGTTAGGCACCAACCCTGCCTAGCAAACGCTGGTCACTACTAATTCTCAAGAACAATTACATTGCTAAAAAGATCTAAATAATAATAATAAAATTAGAAAATAAAAATATTTACCTTTGCAACGCAACGATTTTGTTCCCTTGGATCTGATAGAACAGCTCCTCATATAGTACTCCTCGTTTTGTTCTATCACCGGATTCACTTCAAACATTCAAGATGAAGTACCTGCTAAAAGCGCCCTCGATCCGCGGGGTGCGCGGATCCGCTTTTGACCCTTGAGGTTTGGGAGTCGCCACCTAGTTATTATGGTCTAGGAACCGATCAATGACCCTAAACAGATAAATGACTAATCTAGAATAGAAAAAACTGAATTCGGGGATCATGTTACGGGGTTGGAGGTGTTAGGTACCAACCCCGCCCGGCCAAAGTTGGTCTCTACTAATTTCTCAAATAAGTTACATTGCTAAAAAAACCTAGATAATAATAAAATAAAAAATAAGAAGTTATACCTTTCCGATAGCAAAGACTTTGTTCCCTCAGATCCGACAAAAATTACTCTTTGTACCGTACTCCTTTGCTTCGTTCTGTCTCCGGATCTGATTTCTGATCTCCGAGGCAAGGTATCTCCTTTTTTTTTATCTGGACTTTTCGAGTTTATTATGGATTTTGAAGTGTTTTTGGAGGGTTTTTAGGTGTTCTTTAGGCTAAAATCGAAGGAGGGATGTTAGGTAAGGAGTTGGGGCTCCAAAACTAGGGTTTATGGGACCTACTTCTCTTAAGATTTATGATTTGATACGAAAATAGGGTGTGGGGACCTCTATTTATAGATTTTTTTAGGGGTTGATTTTGATAGAGTTAGTGTTTAATTAGAGTTCTTTTAATTAGAGTTGTGTTTTAGTTAGACTTATTTTAGGTAGAGTTGTGTTTTAATTAGAATTATTTTAGGAGAGTTGTGTTTTAATTAGAACTCTATTAGATAGAGTTATTATTTAATTAGAACTCTATTATGATTTTGACTTTTGGTCTTATTTGATTGACTTTTAATATTTTGACTTTAGTCTTAATTGATTGACTTTTAATATCTTGACTTCAGTCTTGCTTAATTGACTTTAATTTTGACTTTAGTCTTGCTTGATTGACTTTAATTACCTTAAATTTAGTCTTGCTTGATTGACTTTAATTTTTGGAGCACCCCCCTCTATTATATTTTTAATTATTTAGACCCTCAAATGGAGGGGTCTTTAAAGAAATATCTCACAAACCCTCAACAATTTTTCATGAGAGCCCGATTGATCGATTTTTTTAGTTCAAAATTTTAAATTAATTTCATTAATGTTTCACTTTAATTATTTAATGTTTTATTTATTAATTTTAAAATTTTTAATTATGAAAATTGTGAAATTACCATTTTGCCCCCGGAGAGGACTTTTCGCGTTTTAAGTCGGTTTTTAATGTTCTAAGATGTTTTAGAATCGATTTTTCGTAAGGAATTCAATGAAAATATTAGTTTGTATCATTTATAGAATTTTTTGTGTGAAATGGTCATGAACTTTATGAGGGACATTTTCGTAATTTTGTCGAATTCTGTTAAAATTAATGAAATGATTTATTTGGTTTCGATTTGTTATTTTATGTGTTCGAAAGGGTTTTCCTAATCGTAACGTAGGCTCTAGGGTTGTTTTGATGTTAGGGGTATTTTGGTAATTTGATAGTTTTTTAGTGATTTTTATCGTGAAGCTTCTTTTTGTCTGAAAAATGATGATTTCTAAGTTTATGGGGTCGTATTTTCCTAGCGTAGCATGGTTTCTAATGTTTTGTCAGTTCGAGATACCTTATCCGGATTTCTGAAACACATCTGGTAACAAAATAAAGCAATGGAATACATATCCATCATTGGGAATCATTGCGATCGGGTTGACGAGTTGATTAATCAGGCGAGTGCAAAAATGGGGTGTCTACATCTGCTTCTTAGATCTGAATATTTCTGATTTATTTATGGATTTTTGAGTATTTTTGAGGGATTTCTAAGTGTTTTTTGAGCTAAAGTTAGGGTATGAATGTTAGGTAAGGAGTTGGGACTTCAAAATTAAGGTTTATGGGAGGCTGGGGAAACTTTTTGACCTACTTTTCTTAGGATTTATTTTTTGATACGAAAATAGGTTGTAAGGACCCTTATTTATAGATTTTTTTAAATATTTTTTAGATAGAGTTAGTATTTAATTATAATTATTTTAGATAGAGTTAGTGTTTAATTAAAATTATTTTTAAATAGAGTTAGTGTTTAATTAGAATTTCATTAGATAGTTTTATGGTTTAATTAGAATTCTATTAGATTGTTTTAGAGTTTAATTAGGTTTCTTTTAGATAGTTTTAGAGTTTAATTAGAATTCTTTTAGATAATTTTTTAGTTTAATTAGAATTCTATTAGGGTTTTGAATTTGGTCTTATTAGATTGATTTGAGTTTTGACTTAAGTCTCACTTGATTAACTAGAATTTAGGGTTTTGACTTAAGTCTTACTTGATTGACTTGACTTTAGGATTTTGACTTAAATCTTTTACTTGATTGACTTAAATTTTAATTAAGATTTTACTTTACATTAATTAATGTTTCAATTATTAATTTTAGAATTTTTAATTATTAAAATTGTAAAATTACCATTTTACCTTCGGAAATGACTTTTTGCGTTTTAAGTCATTTTTTAATGTTTCAGGATATTTTGCAATCGATTTTTCATAAGAAATTCAATGGGAATATTGATTTTTATCATTTATGAAGTTTTTTGTGCGAAATGGTCATGAACTTTATGAGGGGCATTTTTGTAATTTTGTCAAATTTTGTAAAAATTGGCAAAATGATTTATTTGGTTTCGACTTGTTGTTTTATGTGTTTGAAAAGGTTTTCCTAAGCGTAATGTAGGCTCTAGGGATGTTTTGAGGTTAGGGATATTTTGGTAATTTGATCATTTTTTAGTGATTTTTATCGTGAAACTTCATTTTGTCTGAAAGATGATGATTTCTATATTTTTGGGATTATATTTTCCTAGCGTAACGTGATTTCTATAGTTTCGTTAGTTTGAGATACCTCATCCGAATTTCTGAAACATATCTAGCAATAAAATATAGTAATGGAATAATCATCTATCATTGGGAACCGTTGCAATTGGGTTGACGAGTTGATTAATCAGGCGAGTGCGAAAATGGGGTGTCTACACACACTAGTGTCACATTGGCTATAAGGGACATGCAAGCGTGCAATACAATAAAATAAACATGCTAGTGGTGTATGCAAATAGCGTGGGGTATGCCCGAGGCGTTTTTCGATGAATAAGTCTATGGACCAAATCAAACCATACAAGCAAGGATAAATATTGATCAAGACATACAAAAAAAATATCCACAACATTTAGTTCAAGATCAAAGTATGCAGATCTCATGTATATATCACTTAAGATCATGGCATTTTAGATAATCAATTAACAAACATAGCACATCCATAATTAAACATCAACCAATCACAAGAACAAACCCCCTTCCCCCTTTTTTTTTAATGAACAAAAAACTCTTTTTTTTTTTTTGTCCAATCAAGAATTACTTTGGGTGACCCAGACCAATTCGAAATTTCAAAAAATATTGAATCGATAATAGAATGATAGTTGTGGAGAAGGGGAATTTTGAATTTTTTTATTTTTTTTTAGGGGCATGCTTGGCAAACCTTTGATTGAATTTTTAATACAGATTCCCTTACTTTATGAAATAAATTTTTGAGTAAACATAAGCTATTTTAATTAATACACCCAACCTGCTTTGTACACTACAAATAATTTACATTTGCAACTGTTTTGTGTTGCAAAATTTGCTTTGTCTGGGTAGCCAAAAATCTCTTGCAAAATGATATAATTGATAACTTAATATTTGTAATGCAAAAATTCGTAGTGATTTATTTAAAATGATTTAGTATTTAAATCAAAAGTGAAAATAACTTTAATTTATTCAATCTCATCAAAGAAATTATTTAAATTACAAAAATACCCTCAATTGTAGTTGTTACATTTACATAAGAATTTACAAAAATATTTGTATACCTACCTTTTGTAATAACAAAATAGATTGTTATACCTACATATTGTAAATTCAAGACGTCTATCATTATAAAAACCATTCAAACTAGAAAAATACTCACTACTGTTGCAGTAACATGCATATGAATTTACAAATATAGCCCCATGATGGGTGATTTTGAAAAACTATTGATAAGGGGTACTGTTACAATTCTCATATGCAAGTACATGCATCTTTGATGAGATATATATTTTTGAATTAATATTCATGTTATCGTAGCAAGTACCCAAGGCTATGTTTGTAATTTGAATATGTAATTGAATGTATCTTTGATTAGAGGTATTTTTTGTAAATTTCCATGTATAATACAGTAACAAGTACTAATAATGTTTTTGTAATTTGATTTTTTTTTTCTTTTAATAAGGGATATTTTAGTAACGTTAATATGCATAGGTTGGAGTCCAATAATTTTGCAAATGATTTGCAGTACTTTTGTGCCGCAAATCATTTGTTGAAATTTCTTAAGAATTTAGGTGATGTAAAACATTTGCACTGTGAAACCAAGCACCCATAAAATTGATTTTCACTTTACAAAATGTGTTTGGGTAGAATTTTCAATCCATTCATTTAGGGTAAAGACATAAAAGCGCATGCACACACACACACACACACACACACACACACACACACACACACGAACACGAAACTGTTTTTTGGTAGAGTTTTTAATCCATTCATTTCGGGAACTTGATTATGTGCCCACCAACCAAAAGCGTGAAAAAAGTCCAAATCTTTAGATTAAACATACAATCCAGGTTCACTTAATTCTCAAAAGAGAAAACAGATGGATCATAGTGGTTTCTCTCTTTCATGACATTACAGAATAATCAGTCAGAAACCCAAGTAGAAAAAAGAAGAAATGGGTTTAGTCATCTAGCATAAAATCTTGCAACCCATGGTGCAAGTTCAACATTTTCAGGTTGTCTAGTGTTGTTAGAATAGTAGTCGGACCAGTAACAAGGTGATAATCTATCAGTAAATACCCCATTGTGATATATACAGAATGGAAGCCAATTATCACCACCATTCATTCTCCTCTTCCTCTCTCTTGGATAAGCCAAGGGTGCCTGTACATACCTGCATGCAAGAAGCAACTCGTTTACAAAGCTAATTCTAAAAATCACCCCTCTTGGCATAGAGAATCTATGAGCATACCTAGGTACTCCCGTATAAGTCCACTCTGTTCTACAAGTATCAATTAGTTCTCGGAATCGGTGCATGCACGAGGCTAATCAATGGGTACCCAACAATTGATAACTAGACTACAAACCACATGGATATTGAAACCACAAATTAAGACATTTTAAACTCGTATCCAACAAAAGGTTTCTAATTGACCATCACCCCGACTATCTTAGAAAGAAAATACCCATCCAATAACTGATTTACATAAAGTCGTATGAGATAGTTTGGCTAATAAAAATTGTGAAAAAGAGCTTGTCACATAAAAAGAAAAAAGAAAAAAACGACCTAATGCCTTCATGAACACAGCACCACATTGATCAGTAGAACGACCATATGGAATAACAACCTGTTTGCGTAGAACCATAACTTTAATGAAGTGGCAATCAACTTCAATATGCTTTGTTCGCTCATGAAACACAGGGTTACATGCATTGAAAATACTAGCTTGATTGTCTCATTGCATCGTCATCAAGGTAGGAATATCAAAACCCATTTCTTGAAGTAGACTCCACTCACATGATGTCACATATTGTTGTTGGGAAATTAGTAGTTGGCATTATTTTGTTTCCAAAACATGAGTCATTGTCTAATCATCGAATTGGTTGAAAAACAAGGTTGAAGGTCCAAGCGCATTGCTCAAGGAAATTCAAGACCATTCGATTCCATGAATTAGGATGCTAAGTGACCTAGAGACCAATCTACCCATAGGTGATTAGAATTGAATTCATTTTGGAAGTTCAAAGCATTGAAATAATATTGGAAGTTCAAAGCGTTGAAATAATTTTAGAAGTTAAAATTTGGTTTTTGCATATACTGATCTATCGAAACTCGTTTCAAACAGATCAATCGATCAAGGAGATCTGTTCAATCGACCAAGGAGATCCGATCAATCAACCAATGAGAACCGATAAATCGAGGGTGGGTGAAAATTGATCAATCGATTGGGTTGGTCCGATCAATCGGTGAATAAAGTTTCTTTTTTTTTTTTAACTCCAAATTTTTATCTATAAATTGGACTTTCAGATCTAGGGTTTGAAATACACCCCCCCAAAGATGAAGACCATGAATTCTAATATTTAGAATGCCCCTGGAAACCATAGCCAACCATCTCAAACATTGATATTCATTCAGATCTATGATTGTTTGAGAAACTGGGTGAACAACCATAACCAAAACATGATTGTTTGTTAGTTGCTCGTGGAATCGAGTGTTGTGGTTCGAGGATTTGCATCGTGTGGTGTTCAAAGCTATAGAAGCGGTACATGGATTCAAATCGTGAAGTAACAGAGGGAATGGTAAGCAAGAAAGTAGTAGATTGTGGAATCGAGTTTGTTAGTCAACTTTGTGCATGAATAACCGTTATATTTAATTTTATAGTGGGTTTTTTTGGACGGAAGTCCCGTGGCTTATTTCTGAAAGGGTTTTACACGTAAAATCTAGTGTGTCATGGATGCATGCTTATTTACTTTCATATTTCATTGATTTATTCTTATTGAATAGATTAGAGTAATAATTTGAAATAATCAATTCTAGAACGGTAATAGATTTAATTTTTCAATTGGTATCAGAGCTAGATTAACTTGTTTGGTTTAACAAACTGAGTGACATCTTACTCTCTGAGAGTGAATATGGAATCTTGTGATAGTGAAAATATTCTGATACCCCCACTACTAAATGGATCCAACTTTGCATATTGGAAGGGTAGGATGAAAGTTTTTCTACATGCACTTGATGAGAGAATATGGATGACCATAGATTTACACTGGACACCTCCCACCATCTCTAGTAAAGGTAAAGAGATTGAAAAACCCAAACCTCAATAGACTGGAGAAGATTATGAGTCTTGTTACTGGAATAAAAAGACCTTAAAAGCCATATTTAACAGTGTTACATCCAATAAGTTCCGAAGTATTTTTATGTGTAGCACTGTTAAACAGGCATGAGACGTCCTTGTAATGACACATGAAGGAACTTCCACAGTGAAAATTTCAAAACTTCAATTGTTGAAAGCTACATTTGAGACAATTAGGATGGAAGACAACGAAATATTTTTTGAATTCTATGCAAAACTCAAGGACATTGTCAACTCTAGTTATAACCTAGGTGAAGTCATTCTAGAGTATAAGGTTGTGATAACCCCAAACTACACTCGTCTAGATAGACCAAATCACTTTCATATTCTTGATTTTAGTTGTTTCATGTTAATTTAATGGTAATATAGCTATTAGTCACAAAAGAAATGATAATACAATCATAACTTTTTCTTTCAACATTTCCTCGAGATATGTGTTAAGGTTAGATAAGAATCAAAGATTGACCAAGGAATTTATCGAGTGACCAAACATCACCAATGCGTATTCCTCGAAAAATTACTTGGGATAGATTATAAGATCACTTAGATCGGAGTTGAAAAGAATCTCAAAACATAACCTTGAGATAGGTGCAAACTAAAAATATAAGATCTGATTGGGTGTGCCAATGGATAGATATTGATAAATTAAACCAGATAGACTACTTGATCGAGTAAATTGGACCCCAAGGAATTGCCTCGAGATTCACATAAAGTAAGTGAAAGATCGACCCTCGATCGAAGTATCATAGATGAGATCGAACCACACCATTGCGTAGATCTCATCGAATTGATGAGAATTGACTATTGGATCGCCAAAATCGGACTCAAAACGAGCCGAGAGTAGCAATCTGAAATTTCATCCTTTATGAGTAACTTCATATGTCATTACATCTTGCACACTATAGAAAATCTATTCCTAGTCACCTCGAACTTACATCAGCAACATCATTGTTCCACATTATTACACATAGCCTTGCATGTAAGACTTAGTTGTCATTTGTCCACCACACCTACCTGCATCCAATCACATTATGCAACCTAAAATTTGACCCTCAATTGATTGTTCACCTCACCATCATTGCCACATCAAATTTCCTCTCAAAAACACATTATCTCTAGCTAAGAGACAAGTGTTTAATTAACTGCCATGCATTACCCGAGTTAGAACTTAACCTAACTATAGTCACTTTTAACTTAATCCAACCCCAACATCCCATTAAATAGGGTGAAATTTTAACCGATCTTAATTAATTAACTTAAACCTAGTTTATGATAGTTAAAATTCATCTCAATCCATGTCATCCTACACAAATCCTTCTTACAACTTGACTATGCTCTCTTAGGTCCATGTGGCTCTATATTGCCACCTCAAATTATACACTTCACCTCATTGTATAAAACTCAAGTGAATCTCCAAATCCTTACACTTCCATATCTTCTCCATTATCCTATGCATCCTTAGCGACTTCTCATCACTTCAATTACCTTCCCAAAAATCCTTAGCTCAGCTCTATTAGATATGGATTCAACTAAAACTCCTCTCCAACTCCACTAAGAAATGCTCAAAGGGTCTTGGAGAAAATTCAGTAATCTTCTTGGAGAATACTCTCTACATATGACCTAACATGGCATTTGAGAAGAAGTTCTCCTTTAGTAGTTATTAAGGTAAGTGGTTTTCCCACCACTCTATATTCCCATCCCTACTCAATCCTCTTCTAACACCACTCTTTCATTAGGTTTTTCCTTCACCAAATTCTAACATGAACTCATCCTAGGAGAATTTTCCTCAAGCATTCTTGAAGAGGGACACATACAACATCACATAAGCTCTATAGTAAAGGAAACTTTAGGTGCGCATGCCCATCATCAGGCCAATCCTAAGGAGTCACATCATTTAGCTGTGAAATGTATTATACATTAGGTGAGTGGCACCACAAGATAGGTATTTGATAATGGTTGGACACGAAACCTGACTTGACCAGGTTGATGACAGAAAAAAAAAACACTTCAGGTAGTTGCTTTTATATTGGAAATTGCTTAGTAACTTGGCAAAACAGAAAAACAAAATTCCATTTCACTGTCTACTACCGAAGCTGAATACATTGCTTTAAGGAGTTGATGCACTCAGCTTCTATGGATGAAGCAAATGTAGTTGGATTATGGTATTTCTTATTGGGTTGTATGTGGTGTGTATGCAGTTTAGTTGGCGTGTATGAAGTAAAGGGTATTTATGTAACTTCCTTATTCTTTTAATATAAAGGGTAATGGGTCTTTTTTTCTCCCAACTAAGCCAACCAAGCCATAAACAATCTGAGAATAAAATTTGGTATCAGAGCACTAGGCTTGTGTAGGTCACGGGTTCAAATCTTTCCACCCTTATGGGTGAGGGAGAGCGTTGAGTGTATATTTTCCTCCACTCTTGGGTGTCATACCCCAGTCAAACTCGTGAACCTCTTATATTCATTGTTCTCCCCTTCTCCAACGTATCGGAATGTAAAGGATTTGGGCCATCTTCGATTCTTCTTAGGCATTGAAGTTGCTCACTCCAGTTGAGGTCTATCTCTCTCTCAACGAATATATGTTCTCAACTTGCTTCAAGATACTAGTATGCTTGGATGCAAGCTTGCTCGTTCTTGTTAACAACCATTTACCCAAAAAGACCGATCTGATGGGGAAGGCGCAACTATGAATATAAGAGGGTCACGGGTCGAACTAGGGCACAATATGTGAATCCGTAACACTCAAGAGTGGAGGCGGATAACACAACACTCAGCAGTTCTCCTATGGAAGGTCACCTTCCAAATCCTTCGATGTATCAACGCCTAGTGGGTCATCTCATACACTTGACGAATACTAGACCAGATCTTACCTTTGTTGTCAGTGTCGTCAGGCAATTTATGCTCTCCACGAGTTCCCCATTTGGATGTTGTATATCAAATTCTATGGTATGTCAAGTCTTCTCATGGACGAGGGCGTTCTACTCAGATGATGGTCATTCTCACATTAGTTGCTATAGTAATGCTAACTAGGCTGGTTCCCCTACTGATCGGCGTTCCACATCTGATTATTATACCTTTCTTGGAGGTAATCTTATAGCATGGAAAAGCAAAAAGCAACATGTTGTAGCTCGCTCTAGTGCCGAGTCAGAGTATTGAGCTGTTTCTAAAAATGCCCTCGATCCGCAGGTACGAATTTATTTTATTTTTTTGGAGTCGCCACCTAGTTTTATGGTATAGGAACCAAAGATGACTCTAAACAAATAAGAAACACAAAACTACGAAGAGATTGTGGGTATAAGGATCAGGTTACGAGATTGGAAGGTATTAGGCACCAATCCCACCCGACGAAAGCCGATCTCTACTCTTTTCAAATATTTACATTGCAAAAACAGCCTAAATCTATAATAAAGATAAAAAAAATTACCTTTGTTTTTACCTGAGTTATTGTGACGATCGATTCCCTCAGAAACTGGCGGTGAGAGTTCCTCGTGTGAATCTTCTCAATTTGTCTTTGCTTCTAGATATGCTCCCGATCTTAGAGATGAGACTTTCTTCTTCTAGATCTGAATCTTTTCCTAACTTTTTAAGGTGGTTTTAAGGTTTTTAAGTGTTTTTAGGTTGAAAATTAGGACTTGGGGGTGACTTGGGGCTCCAAATTTAGGGCTTTGAAAAAATTTTGGAAAGTTTTTTACCTCTGTTTTCTAGGATTTCTCAAGACTTGCGAGATTAGATGGTAAAATTCCCTTTTTAAGGAGTTTTATTGATAAGATTAGGGTTTGATTAGGTCTCTGTTAGATAGAGTATATCTCTAACTAATTTTTTAATTGGTTTAGATAAGATTTCAAGTGATTTTATTTGGATTTTGATTTTTTTGACTTACGTATAATGAATTTTGAAACCCCCCCCCCCCAAATGGAGGGTTCTTTATTAAATTATTTTGAATTCTTTGGGATTCCTAGTGGAGGATTCTTTATTAAATATCAGATGGGCCTCACTTAAATAAATGGGTCGCTACTTGAAATTTGGCCCATGGGCTTAATTAATTGAATTTACTTGTTCAAAAATTTTAATTTGATTTATTAAGATTTCACTTTACATTAATTAATAATTTTATTATTAGTTTTAAATTTTCAAATTTTAAGATTGAAAAATTACCGTTTTGCCATCAAAGAGGAATTTTACGTTATGATGCCGTTTTTTGACATTTTGGGATGTCTTGGAATTAATTTTTCACAACGATTTCAATGAAAATATTGATTTGTGTTACTTATGAATTTTTTGCGTCAAATGATCGTGGACCCCACAAGGGGTATTTTAGTACTTTTGTTGAATTTTGTCAAAATTGGTGAAACAATTTATTTGGTTTTAATTTATTGTTTTTTGTGTTTGAAAGGAATTTTCTAAGCATAATGTAGCCTCCAAGAGTGTTTTGGCATTAGGGGTATTTTGGTAATTTGATCATTTTTTTCTTGTAAAGCTTCTTTTAGTTTCAAAATGATGATTTCTATGTTTTGAATCATATTTTCCTAACGTAGTGAGGTTTCTAAAGTTTGTTTGCTTGAAATATCTCATCCAAGCTTTGGAAACACATCTAGTAACAAATAAAAAACTTTAGAATATTCATCCATCATTGAGAACCGCCGCAATAGAGCTGACAAGTTGATTAATCAGGCGAGTGCAAAAATGGGGTGTCTACAGATGCCCCTCTTTGGTAAAGAGGGTTGAAGCAAACTAGATAGCAAATCTACTTTGGTAAATAGTGCGATATCCGAATGTCAAAGCCAATGACAATTCATTTTGCAGCCTAATTCAACAATTCGTTGGGACATTCGGATCTCTGAGGGTAAAACACTCCCCGAACTAAAAGTTGTCAGGTCTTCAAGTGTGAGCTCTCATTGACGGTGTTAAATCAATTTTGAAAAATTCTCCTTGACTAATGCAAATGTAATGAATGGTGCAGGTATGTGCAATAGTGTAATGATGATTTTAAAAAGGCGCGTCTCCATTTTGCGCATTCATGATGGGAGGATGATGAACTTTAAAATGAAAAATTAAGTAAGATGATTGAGCAAAATCTACATAAAATCTGAGCAAAACTTGAGCAAAATCTAAATTAAAATTGAGTAAAACTAAGCGAAATATGAGCATAAACTAAACATAATTTGAGTATGAACTGAGCGTAATCTAAGTATAATGTCTGGGAATAACTGAGCATAATCTAAGCATAAGGTCTAAGCATAAATTGAATGTTCTATTCTACATACTCTGGGTGAAGGAGTAATGGACTAGATTCTGAGAGTTTTACTCTATCTACTCCGAGTGAAAAAGTAATGAACTAGATTCTGGGAATTCTACTCTACCTACTCTGGGTGAAAAAGTAATGAACTAAATTCTATGAGTTCTACTCTACCTACTCTGGGTAAAAGAGTAATGAACTGTTCTCTGGGCAAAACCAATGTGAGATTAGAAACGCTTCCGTTTTTTTTTTTCAAAAACAAAGAGTTGAATTTTATGAATTTCAGGCCAACATTTTAACTTCCTTTGAACCTCAGGGATTTTCAAAAATTGCTATCAAGAAGATAACCCTTAATTCAAGGTTACCATTAGCCTTTAGGGTTGAAATTGATCAAGCTTGAGAACAAAATGCTCATAGTTTCACAGGGAACATTGCACTAGGGATAATTGAATACAATTTGAAAAAGAATGCCCCTAGTGTAAAAGGGAAACTACACACACTTTAGAAAAAAAAAGTGCCCCTTGTTATGAAAGGTTTGAAATCTTTGATCACCACAAACGCAATAAAGATTTAATTTTTAATTTTGACTTTTTATATTGAAGATTTTGAGTCAGGCTCAAGGGAACAAAATATTTCCTTTTGAAGTTTAACATAGAATTCATCATTTTTCCTCTTCGGTTCACTTAAAGAAGCGAAAATTTTCAGATCAATCATAGACAATATACTTGTGACTTTTGAGTCTTTACTTGATTTAAACTGGGTATTAATTGCACAATGATTAAGAGTTTGCCTTAAAGTCGATGAAGCTTAGTCATTCAGACTTCTGATGTTTTGGCTCAGACCGTCTTTTCAAATTTTCAACTCGACTGAGATATTCCTTCAGTTACTCTAACTTTTGCCTAGATTGCCCTTTTAGGTTTTCAATCTAGCGAACATGCTTTAACTTTTGCCTAAATCGCCTTTTTAGGTTTTCGATCTAGCGAACTTACAATTTTTTATTATTTTTTTCCTTCTAACTATTGTCAAGGCCGTCTTTTCAGATTTTCAACCTTGCAAGCTTGCCTTAAGTTTTTTCTAACCCTTTCGGGTTTTCAACTTAGCAGGCTTCTTTTTTTCTCTATTTTTTTTTATTTCTTTTTGTTTTTCCCTTTTAAACTTTTGGAGTTACTGTTTGATCATGCTTTGTTATTTTCCTTGACTTTTTCACACGGTTCTTAGGAGGACTTCCATAGGTAAGCTTAGGACTGGAATTCGAAAGAAAGGTAGTTTGAGACTCAAAACCCGAATGCCCCTTGTGTGGCATTTCTTTTAAATTTTTTCTTTTTCATTGAATTTTCTTCCCCATTTTGACAATATCTTTTTTTTTGGATTTTTTCTTTTGTTTATGGAGAATATAATTTTTTTTTTATTTTGACGTGATCAAGCCTGAAGTACCTTCTCATGTCTCACACTTTGACTTTCCTACCAAAGTATAAGTGACTTTTTTTTTTTTTTGCTTAAAAAGCTCTAAATCACTTTTCCTTAAGACTTTTGTATTGGTGGCGAACCTTATCCACTCCTGACAATTAGCTTTCCATTAAGATTTTGAGATTCGGATTTTTAATTTTAACTAGTAAAACTTCTTTCATGCCACATAACAGAGAGCACTAAGCAACTCTTGTAAACGATCAAGTCAAAGTTTGACATGTCGAGAGTGTGAAAGATAATTCCTCAAACCCATCTTGATGTGTCTGACACATTTTCATGACGATGGTTTATAGATTCTCGTTAACTGCCTCGATTGATCTATTGGCCTGAGAATAGTAATCTACTCTAGGAGCTCTACCAATTTGAAAAGTCCAGCATTGATACATTTTGTTATATCTTCTTCGATATTTCAAAATTTTGACCTCACACATTGATGTTTTCATTTCATCGGGCGAATATTTATTCAGTGTCGAACAATACCCAAGCTTACATCGAACATATTCTCATAGGATCACGCGAATAAGTCTTTTGAAATTTCTGAGTAAATTCATTATCTCCTCATATTCCTCTCAGGATATGATGGTTCCTACCTGAATTTCTTGGAAATTATTTTTTGTTTCCGAGATCAATGACCTTTACTTCCTCGATTAGAGGTTGAGCACGACATTCATCTTCTCATTCAAGTAATTTGATTAATTCAAGAGGGGGTTCCTTGTTAGAAGAATCTCTCCTTAAAGCCAAATTACTAGTTAATTCGTTAATGCGCTCGAGGTATTCAAAAATTTCCTTTATTCAATTAAATTCAGATGGGGCGACAGATGTCATTGCAGACTCAACGAATTAGCTCGACTCAACAGAAATAAAAAGGGTAGACTCGATCTAAAGAAAATATGACATTGTTGAATTGATAAAAAAAATTGGACTCAAACTAACTCACAAGATTAGAGACAAATACTCACAATGGGCTGGATTACAAACTAAGGACTCGGGACATTATTTCCAAGTAGTAGGACTTAGGCATTGTGATCTTCAGGGAACATATGAGCAATTTTAAGAGATTCCATGGTAGCTTGCCAATCTTGAACTTCTTCTTCAGATTCTTTGCCTTCTTTCAGGATTTCCTTGTTCAGACTTACTTCTTCTCCCTTGGCCAAGGCGAATAATTATCAAGTTCAAGTATTTTGAAAATTCTTTCTTCCCAAATCACATGTTCAAATTTATTGCAAGCGAAGGAGAAAGATTCATGTCCTTAGTCCAACATGTAAGGATTTTCATCTTCTAAGGAGTTGGATTCTTCCAGGTCTATCTAGGTTGAAACATAACTGATGAAAGTAGAGCTATCACGATAAGGTGGGGATAAACAGTAAATTTCATCTGAAGTTGGGTTGAATGGTTCACAGTCAGTGGTGAGAACTGATTCTCTCATGTAGAATGTGTAGACTCAGGAGCTAAAGGAGCCTATGCAGGTCGACCCCATTTATCTTAGCAAAAGATAATAGTATTACCAACATCATCACAATATGTGAACTGTCGCTGCTCATTTTTCCCACCACCATTACTATCATGACCACCAATATTACTAAGACCACGGCCACGACCACTACCACCACCACGATTACCAGGAGTAGTATAAGGTTCCCTTGTAGAAAGCAATAAGGAAAAAGTTTCAGTAAACTAGTACTGTCGTAGGTAATCCTAGGCCGGCTCGCTATAATCTAGCATAAACATTGTTGAGCTTGGGAAGAGACTCTCAAGACAAAATTTTCCCTTTAATAGTATTATACTCAAAAGAGTTTAGGCCCGAAAGAAACCATACAACATGAAACTCTTCTTTTTGACGTTTATGCATGTCAACATCGGGAGTGATGGGCTAATAGATCTTAATCTTCCCACGTACCTCAAAGATTACTATGATACTCACTAAGAGATTTTCCCCTTGTTTTAATTGAAACAGTCTTAAATAATTGATAGATGCGGGAGACATTCCTGTCCTGGAAGTACATCTCCTTCACAGTCTCCCAAATCCATTTTGCAGCATCTAGAAACATTCCATTTGAGCATATCGACTGCTCCATAATATTCCATAACCATGTTATTACTAGAGAATTCCCACTAAGCCAATCATCATACCCCCTATCACTGACAGAGGCGAGGATCACCTGTAATATATTTCACCTTTCTTGCACATAGAAACACATTCACAGATTGGGACCATAGCAAATAGTTGGTTCCATTTTGTTTAACAAATGTAATCTGTACTCCAATACGATCATAAATACCCCAACTGGGGGGGGGGGGTGTTAACATCACCCATACCAACCATAGTGGACAAAAATAAGGGAAATAATCAAAGAGAAAGATAACCCAACTTACTTGGCACTCCAAGCACAAAACCAGCACATTAAAGGGTTTACCACACCTGAGGCATTCACCAACCCACACTAACATACCTGCAGCCACCAAAAGAATACCTTGCAACAACCTCTAAAAGCACCAAACAACAAACCCACCAAAAGGTACTTTCCAACATCCCCTAAATGTAACAAACACCACCTAGGATTTCCAAATACATCACCAAAAGCATAAAATATACCTTGCAACAACATCTACATATAACAACCAGCACCTAGGGCTTCCAAACATATCACCAAATGCACCAAAAACACCCTGCAGCAACCTCTACATATACCAAACAACAGCTAGAGCGTCCAAATAAATCTGAGGCACGCTTCAATCGTAGGAGGCTGCGACAAGCTTTAAACCATCATTTAGGATGGCTGTACCCTTTAGATAAAAACAATTAGGATAAAAAGAAACTTTCTAGGGTTTGTGGTACTCTCTAGGGCAAAGAAAAAGAGAGAACATTAAAATTAAAAAATAAAAAATAAAAAAAGAGCAAGAAAGGAGAATAAGAAGTAAGAAAGAATGAAAAAGATGAACAAAATGCTTGAAGAAAGTTGGATAAGATGAGCTATGACACCATGTGAAAAAGGAGAGAGAGGAGTCAAACTGCTCTCTCCAGCCTCTAATCTGATTTATATATCATAAAAAGACAACAAGTGTGAAAGAACAAAACCACCCTTATACGCAAAAATACAAAACTAATATAAAAAGACATATTCTAACAAAAACGAATGGCAATATCAAAGAAAACATAGTGTGAAGGCTTTAACAAGACTACAAAGAAAGCCAGAAGAGGCCAAACTACGGTAGATTGTCCTTGCAATTTCTCAATGAGCATATTTCAATTTAGTATAAGGTTTGCTTGGAAGGCGGAATTGCGGGAGTTGAATTTGAATTAGAATTAGAGTATTGAGAGTTGGCAACAGCTCCCCTAAAATGAAACATAAGAAACAAAAGAACTGAACCCCCATACGCTGCTTCAACTTGATCGACTGATTCCACTCGATTTTTAGGAGACTTTGGATCTGGTGCAAGCAACACCAAATAGAGTTGACTTGAGGAAAGAGCTTGTGACGAAGCGGCTTGATATATCAAGGATTTGAAGGAAGGGGACTCCAATCCCCAAAAGTCCCTTAAAGCAGAAGAAGAGGCCCTCCATAAGCAGGGATGCAAAATCCATTACGATTATTGTCCCTTAAGTAGCAACCCCCCCACCCCACACACACACACACACACACACCCCGATCTGCAGCTCTGGATCTCTCCATCTATCCTAAACTTCCCCCGGTCTACGGGCTGGGTTGTATGAGGCAGAAACTCATCCAACTTATGATTCGGAGGCCAAGCCCCACCCCCCATCAATAATGGTGTGGCTTAGGTCAACTAAACCAAGACTTCGTATTAGGCTATTTGCTGTTCCATATTATTTTAGTCTTCATAGAGCCATTCCAGATACAAGACCGAAAATAGCCAGATTGGGATCCCAAAGCACTTTCCAATATTTGTACCACTGTCAACTGAGCGGTGGAATCCATTGTTTGGTTGTCGATGGGTGTGGGAGTGGGTAATGTAGTCATCCTAGGCACCTGACATGGAATGTCTGCATTATGTAACCATAGGGCGGCCTAGGAAGCATGGTCTAGGCCTGGACAGCCTAGGTGGACTATGAAAGAACAACCTAGGTGGTTGGTTGACATGGGCATCAGGTACTACAGCTTTATAATTTATGGATCACAATTTCAATTTCATCAGAGCAGTCAAAGAATTTCTGTAAGTATTAGGATTTGGATCGTAAATCCACCAAGTTCTGAGAGTTTCGGCTCTGGGAGTTTGAGATCCAAACAGCAAAGTAGAGGTGTCACAGGATTCCCTAAGTTTGACTTTCTAATAAATATATGGAAAAAAAAAAAAGTAAACAACGGGAATAATAAATACGAGAGATTCTATTGCCACACCAACTTTTGCTAACGCCACCCCAATTCATATGTAAATCACAAAGAATTAGTACACATCTTGGGGTGGCATTAGCAAAAGTTGGTGTGGCAATAGAAGTTCATGTAAATAAATAGGAGAGTGATGGTTTTCAGAAACCAAATGATTTCAAAGCGAGAGCAGCACATAAGATTGGAATTATACCTGATACCATCAAGCACAGCATCCCAGCAGAAATGAGTATGGCCAAACACATGACAAGCAGAAGCACTGCCATCTCTCCCATGTATGGACCTTATGAGGGATTCCAGACAATCTGAACCAATAATCTTAGGGAGATTTGGATAGAATAACATTCTTTTCTCTGGACATAGCTCTTGCCTGTGTAGCACGAAATGTAACATAGGTCAGGCTAGTTCCACTCTATTTTTTATTTTGACATACAAAGACATATAACATTGATATTAAATGGAGTAAAGATTTGAGTTTTACACATCGAAAACCTTACTTTATCAAGAAAGTTATGCACAGTTATCAAGATATGAAAGTATGAAGGAATTTAATTATAAAGTGTCATACACATTAACTTGCACAAGATCGATTTGTCTATGCATTCTTATAGTCGATTTTGTATATTTTAAATATAAGCATATGAATTTAAATGTAAGTACTTGAATGGGTTGTTTAATCCTCCACCCACCCAAATAGATGTATGGGAAAATGTTTTTTTCCTGGAGTCTGAACAAACAGAATTCTCCGTTCTTGGGCTGCTAAGTCCCATCAAGCCGCACAGTCTACTTGACAAAGGTGGAAAATGGCATCCCATAGAGCATAAAACCAAAAGGGTTGGGATCACACCTATTGGCCAACAAATCCAAACCGTTAGATCTACAAATTCTAACAGTGGAGATTTAAAACACATTTTAATGCTGAAATTAAAAAAATTACATCCTTCCCCCTCAAAATTTTTTTTTAAGTTTTATGGAAGTTCTAACCTCCTCCCTCCCGAAAGATCTAATTTACAAATCACCTTCTTCTTCTTCTTCTTCTTCTCTCTCGTCGAATAGGATTTAAACAGGATAAAATTAAGAAACACAAGCGCGGGTTAAAACCTTTACATCCCAAGGGTGTAAATGAAGCTAACGAAAGACCTTACTCCTTCTCCAACTTGTAAAAAAGCTACATCACCTGTGAGAGAGAACTTCTTGCAAGAACCAGAAAAATAGCCATGGCCAACCTCACGACGCACAATAGCAGTAGGTGGAGAGACCTTGCCAAGCTCCTCTTTAGACTGGGTAACATCATTGGCAAGAACTTCATTCCAGGCCCCAAGGTTCCCTAAAACACCCCAATCTCTTCTCTTAGGGTTCACTGTTCCCTGTAATCTCGAGATTTGTGAGAGATTTTTACAAATAGTTGGAAATCGTAATTCTCTAGTGTTCATGAGAAAAATTAATGATGCAATTTTGTGATTGACTTTGGTTTTGGGGTTTTGTTTGCAATTGAGAGACAATCTTCAATCATACGCAAGGATAGGGATTTAGTGGTGGCTGCTGGTCACTAAAGGATTTGACAATCTTCAAATTACTGAAGGATTTGACATGGATTGAATCGAGGTCACTAATCTCAATCGACCATCGGGTTCTGTTAGAGTTGAGTTTGATGACATTGAAGATAAATTTAAGATACAAGGAAGGGTGAAATGGGGATAAAAGAAGAGAATGTGATGGGAAGGGCTTGTCGAATGCATTTGGCGAAGGGGAGGCAGTAATTTCAAGAAATATAAACTAATCCAATCAACCCATTGTCCACCACAAGATCTAACGGTTGGGATTTGTTGGCCATTTGGTTGGACAACTCATAGGTATGTGATCCTGACCCATATATATAGGGCAAGGATCAAGATCCAACATTTTATCCAACGTGGTTTCTCCTATATGGGTTAGAAGATTCATAATAGGCTGATTTTGGTGAGGATGGTCTTTATGGTGAGGAGATCATCCTCACCAAAAATCAGCCCATTTCGAAACTTCTAACCCCAGTTTACAAGTTGAAGAATCATGGATGGTCCACATTTGTAAACCACTTTTGATGGGATTAGAAGTTTTAGAATGGGCTGAGTTTTGGTGAGGATGGTCTCATCATAGAGATCATCCTCATCAAAATCAGCCTATTCCGAAATTTTAAGCCCAATTTACAAAACACGTTGGATAAAAACGTTGGATCACGAAAGAGGAAGAGAGTATGGACTGCTTTTGCTTCACCTCAGCTTCCATGTGTAGGAATGCAAGCTTCGAAAGAGATCAAACACCAACCGCAATAGTATTCACAGAATCCTTAACTCATAGAAGAAGGATCCTCACACTATTGTTGCCAAAACACAATGAAAAAAGAATGACTAAATGCTTTCCACTAGCCTTGTACACAAAGCAAAAAATTCAACAATGATCCTGTTGTAGCTATTGGAGACCCTACAAAAGCAATCAAAAAATTGTACCTGTATAAAAAAGGGCCAAATTTGAGTAGAAAAACACACCAAGAATGATCCATCACAACTCATCATCATTAAAGACTTATGCTAAAATTCTGGATCAACTAAACGAATCATGTTCCATTCAATTCTATCCAGAATCACATCTCATGTTATTGAAAGCGTGTTCATATCGTCTTTCACAATCTCAATCCACATTCTTTTGGGTTTTCCTCCTGCTAATTTAGCACCTTCAACTTACATATTTTCTTTCTAAGGTCGTAATTGACTTTGTTGAACGTTCCCAATCCATCTCAATCGACTTAGTTTATCGCCTTCTAGAGAAACTCTACATTTATTTTGAATGGTCCATCTAATTTTATTTTTTCTAGTCTTTCCACTCATTTATCCCAATGTTCTCCCCTCTGTTATGTTCAATCTAGTAACATAATGTTCCTTGACCATTCTAATGCACAACTGGTCTTACTATTATCTTATAAAAAAAAATTCAGTTTAATTTGATTGGTATGTGTTGGTCACATAACACTCCAAAAGCACACCTCCACTTTAACAATCCACCTCTGATTCTATCTGCATCCTCTTCCTCAATCTCTGTCATTATGAATAATAGATCTGAGAAAATAATCACTTTAGGGTATTTTCAAAATGTCAATTTTTATTGGACAATCCCCTCATTGGTGTCCGTACAAAATTTACACTCCACATTCATAGTCTTGTACCACTTATTCTAAAACCTTTAGACTCCAACATCTCTCCATAATTCTAGTTTTGCATCGACCCCTTCTCTTGCCTCACCCACTAATACTACATCATCTTAAAATAACATAAACATAGATTCGTTTTCATCTATAATTAGGGCAAACAAATGTAGACTTAAAGTTGGGGATGTAAACCAATTGTACTAGGAAATCATTTGTGTCCTCTCATTGGTCTTACACGTCCTTAATTATGCCAATATATTCAAAGTACGGGAGAAAGAGAGCGGGAAATGAGTAGCTCATGTCAAAAATCTCAAGGATTGTCGATTTCTAAAAACTCCTACATAAGGTTTAAGACCGATGATGAAAGTAAAATATAGAAATAATATAGTAAATAACATCATAATACAGCATGAGATTTATCATTCATTAAAGACAGAGTTCCTTATTCTCCAAAACATATGCTTGAAACAAGTGTTCAAGGCACCAAAAATTTCAGATTGGTTCGAAAAAAAAATTTGATGACCTATTTCTTTGAAAAAAAAATCCATAATTAGCTATGCATCTCAATTAATCTCCTGCATAACCACAAAAGAATGTTATATCATTAAGCCATAGGCCTTTCCACTCATTTTCAAGTCAAGTAGTTAGTTTGAAAGTTCCTTTTTGGTCTGTAAGCCTATTCTTAATGAGATCAGCAAATCGATGGTGGTGGGAATTGAACCAAGGTCAATGGTATCATCACCCATAGACTTTACCAACTAAGCTAGCTGGCGGCTACATTGAATATCAGGGAAAGAAAAAAAAAATTGTTTGAAAGTAGCTTCCAACTTTTGAAAACATCACACCCTTCATCTTGTATGTCCAAGTCAAATCATTCAAGTACATTTTCATACAATAATTTTGTCAGTTTATTTTCTTCCATATTAAATTGCTAGTTTTTCACCTTTTATTTTATTATTAATTTTTTTAGCAAGCAAAAAATTTAATATCAAAAAACTGAGGATACCCATCAAAAAACCATAAAGATGCTCTAAAAATGGCATTCCCTTAATTGTTTCCTTCTATGAGGTATCTAACGCAAATGCAAAGTCAACTGATCCTCACCAACCCAATTATTGCATTCCTTTAGACAGTCAGATAAAAAATGGCACAAACATCAACGTAAACTGTTAGAATCACCCTATTGAATCAATTTCTTATGCTTAAAAGTTCTCCTATTAGATCCTTGTAACTCATCAAATTGGCTGGGTCCCAATCCCTTATTTACCTTGTTGCACGTTAGAAAATTTTTGTGGGGTCGAAGCGTGCAACCGTAGGGACTAGTCCCATGCCAAAAGGGATGTGGGATACCCTGCATTATCAAAACAAAATGTCACCCATAAAAATGGGTGGGGTCCCAACCCCTTACGCCCACATGCTTCATATATCCTTCGTAGACAGGCTTCATCTAACTTTCCACGCAGCTTAGATTTACTCTAAAAAACTAAGATTAGTCTCATACCCTGCATTATCAAAACAAAATGTCACCCATAAAATGGGTGAGGTCCCAACCCCTTACTCCCACATGCTTCATTTATCCTTCGTAGATAGTCTTGATCTACTTTTTCATGCAGTTTAGATTTCCTCTAAAAAACTAAGATTAGTCTCATATCACCAACTCCTCAGTTCAGAATTACAAGTTCACGAGCTTCAACAAAATTTCTCAGAACTCATAAACAATTAATATGAGTTAATAGTTAATCCTCATTAGTAACTTCAAATAGGTGAACAACTAACCTTGGAAGAAAGTGAGAGAACGTAATTCTTTGGCTACAAGTCCTTTGAATTTCCTCGATTTGATCCTGATTATTCTTGTTAATTGCATCGAAGCACAGAGCAAGGGATAAATCTTTGCTTGAAAGTTCCCCAGGCCATTTGCATGCATGGAAGTCCTTACTCACCTGCAGATACCATTAATGAACTTTTGGTCTAGGGAATACTGTAAGAATAAATGTAAGCTCCCAAAAATGCACTCTTCTCATCATATAACATTTTTTTTTATAAGTTTCTAATGGTAAAACAAAATTAAATGCTCCCTAATGTGTGTGTGTGTGTGTGTGTGGACTAAACTAATACTAGAGGTAACCAAAAATTAAGAAAATAGCTTTAAGTAACCTAAATCCTGTAAACTGACTAGAATGCTAATGGCATTACCAATATATCGCAGACAGTGCATAATAATGTGCATTAAATACTAAAATTGGTGAGGAATAAGTCAAAAATACTAAAGAAAATGGCAATCTGCTTGTGAAATAGGCCATTGGAAACAATGGGATTCACTGCATCTTGTTCCAACAGTGAAGCATGGAGCTTGATCAGATTTTACCAACCAGTAAGTAAAGATTCGTGCAACTACTCTAGAGGTTCCTTTTGTGCATTAAATACTAAAATTGGTGAGGAAGAAGTCGAAAAAACTAGAGAAAATGACAATCCGTTAGCGAAATAGGTCATCGAAACAATGGGATTCAAAGGGCCCTTACTATTTCAAAAGTGTCCTAAAGGAACAATGGACCTTTTGAGCCTAGTTTTTTTCACATATTTACCAAAATCCCAAGTATCCCCTCCCCCCCAGTGCATGATGGAGGGAACGATGCTTAAGAGTCTTCCAAATATTTATGTCCAAGCAGCTGTTGTAGCTTGAAGGATTCAAGGCGACATATGCTGCAACTTCTTGAGTTGGCAAGAGCATGTAAAGAACAATGCAGCCAAGAGAGCCCTCATGGAAGCACGGGGATAAGAGCCTTCTTTTAACCACGACACCCCCACATACTGTAAGTGGCAGAAGCCTGAGGGATGGCAAGTCCTTAACACTGATAGGTCATTTACAGAAGACGGGGGAGGGTTTGTTGCTTTCTTGAGAGATCATAATGGGAACGTGGTGGCTGGTATAGCAGGGTGTGTGAGGCTTACAAGTCGTGTAATGGTTGAAGATGGCTGTCATTAAAGAAGGCTCAAGAATTCAGGTTCAAGCGGACTCCATGCTGGCCATTAATGTCATCAATGGCATCTGGGACTGCCCACAGCGGCCAGGTACATCTTCATCAAAATCAAATTGCTAGCAGAGATTTGATGCAATTTCCTTCATCCATGTCTTCAGAGAAACAAATAAAGCAGTAGACTGGCCAGCTTCACAAATTAGAGAGCTTGGCATTAGAGAGATATATAGGAATGATCTAAATATGGAATTATGTACTATCGTTGACCAGGATAAGAGAGGTAGATTATACCTGAGGATGTAATGGGGGCTTACCCTTTTGTTTGTGGTCTAATTTGGGTCTTGCCTTAACCCTGATAAACTTTCGAAATCTTTGTCAACGTGGAAAGGACTATTAGACCCGAATCAATGGTTTCTATGTTTCAACAATTGGATACCAATTGCTTGGATGCATTTGAAAGCCTCAAGATGAATTGACTTTTGCAAATAAAATCTTTATAGTTGGGAAAGGTTTATCCGTAACAAATGGCCCATTTATGGATGGGCAAACAACGGGGATTGAACCAACGTGTGTTGGATTCAAAATCCGAATACCAAGAGGGGTAGGGGCCAATTAACAATCCTAAACCCACTTTATGAGGGATTCCATCAAAGTCCTAGACTCAAGTTGGTGGAATTATCCATAAAGAAATCCCATTTGACCAAAAAGCTCTTAATGATTGCTGTAGAAAAACTGAATTTATTGAGAATTCTTGGATGATCATTACAAATGCCCCAATAGTGGTATTTATAGACCAACTATCCTATTACAAGAATAATCTAGAAATTCAAGAATAATCTAGAATAATCAACCAACTATCCTATTGTAGAAGATTACAGGAATATTCTAGAAAGTCAAGAGTGATCAAGAATAATCAAGAAGAATATCCTATTTTCTTGATTCTATGAGATCAGATTTCCTGATTCTCCTACACTCCCCCTCAAGTTGGTGCATAGATGTCAATCATGCCCAACTTGTTTATCAGATGTTCAAAGTTAGGTCTAGCAAGCCCCTTAGTCAAGATGTCGGTTGTTTGCTGACTAGAAGGCACAAACGGCAAGCAAACAGTTCCAGCTTCAATTTTTTCCTTAATGAAATGTCGATCAATCTCAACGTGCTTCGTCCTATCACGCTGGACAAGATTATGAGCAATACTTATTGCAGCCTTACTGTCGCAGTACAGCTTCAGAGGAAGTTCCACAGTCATCTTGAGTTCTTCGAGGATTCTGTATATCCACAATACCTCATAGATTCCTTGAGCCATTGCTCTAAACTCAACCTCTGCGCTACTTCTGGCAACAACATTTTGCTTCTTGCTTCGCCAGGTAACCAAGTTTCCCCACACAAAGGTGCAATACCCTGAAGTAGATCTCCTATCATTCACCGAACCTGCCCAATCTGCATCAGTAAATACCTCAACACTCCTTTAATTTGTCTTTTTAAAAAATAGACCTTTTCCAGGAGTAGACTTTAAATATCTCAAAATTCGGTAGACCGCCTCGAGGTGTTCTTCATAAGGTGCATGCATAAATTGACTAACAACACTGACAGAGAAGGCAATATCCGGTCGAGTATGAAATAAATAGATTAGTTTTCCAACCAATCTCTGGTATCTACCAGTATCAACAGAAACACTTCCCTTTTCCCAAAGCTTTACATTGGGATCCATGGGAGTCTCAGCAGGTCTAGAACCACTCAACCCGGTTTCCTTCAAAAGATCAAGAATATACTTTCGTTGAGAGACAACGATTCCTTTCCTTGAACGAGCAACTTCCATGCTAAGGAAATATCTTAGCGCTCCCAAATCCTTGATCTCGAATTCTAATGCAAGGCTCTTCTTCAGTCTCTCTATTTCGATCACATCATCACCTGTGAGAATAATATCATCAACATAAACTATTAGCACAGCAACCTTTCCTTCATGAGAGAACTTGAAAAACAAGGTATGATCAGCTTGTCTTTGAGAATATCCTTGTTTTCTGACAGACTGTGTGAACTTATCAAACCAAGCCCTTGGAGACTGTTTGAGACCATACAGGGACTTTTTTAGTTTGCATACTCTTGCGCCAAACTTCTCCTCAAAGCCCGACGGACTATCCATGTACACTTCTTCCTCCAAGTCACCATTGAGGAAGGCATTCTTCACATCTAATTGTTGCAAGGGCCAGTCCAGATTAGCAGCAATAGATAAAAGTACTCTCACCGTGATTAATTTTGCAACAGGAGCAAAAATCTCAGAATAATCAATGTCATATGTCTGGGTAAATCCCTTTGCTACCAACCTAGCCTTGTATCTTTCCACTGAACCATCAGAGTTGTACTTCACAGTGAAGACCCATTTACAACCCACAGTGATCTTCCCAGCTGGCAATGCCTCAACATTCCAAGTATTGTTCTTCTCAAGAGCTCTCATCTCTTCAAGTACTGCTTCCTTCCACTTTGGAACCTTTAGAGCCTCCTGTACACTGTTATGAATTTCTACATTGGACAATTGAGAGGTAAAAGCAGCAAAAGATGAAGATAATTTTGAGTATGACACAAATTTAGACAGTGGATTACTAGTATAGGATCTAACCCCTTTACGAAGAGCTATAGGAATATCTAAATCAGTAGACTTAGATTGACTGTTGGAAAAAGAGAGAATTATCTGTAACAGACTCAGATTGTTGATTCGTCCTTGGTTCAGAATCATGGCTGTGCTGTAGAGTCAATTCGTCTTTCCTTTTCTTATGATTTTTCTTCAAGTAAACAATCCCTTTCCAAGTTCGGTCACCTTCCTTGAATCTATTATCATGTTGTGACATTATAGTAGATTGTTCCTTATTTTCGGTTTCTAAGAATTGTTGTTCAGAATTTTGATTTATAGATTGTTTTTCAAATGTATGTATGCCTAGACTCAGGGGAAACATCACTCATAGTAGGAAGAGTTTCAAGGAACAAATCTTGGCCATTTACTGTAGGTGCAGAGATACTAAACTCAGACTCTTGCGAGAGAAACACATCATCTGAGAGAAAAACATCGCTCGAGTTAAAAGAGATCATTTGATTACAGGCTAGCTTACTGACAGACAAAAGATTACAGGAAAGTTTGGGAACGTGAAGAACATCGTGAAGAGTGAGTGATGGAGATACTATAATAGAACCTTTTCCTGCAATAGCTAAAAAAGATCCATCTGCAATCTTAATTTTCTGATTACCTGCACAAGGATTATACGAAGAAAAAAGATTTGACAACCCTGTCATATGATCGGTTGCACCTGAATCGATGATCCAGGTGCGATCAGGGTTGACACCAATGAGAACTGCTTTCAAGTAATTATCTTTTTGAGCCAAAGAATAAGGATTTTTCTGAGACTCGAGAAACTTGTACAGTTGGTCTATCTGCTCCATGGTGAAAGGAAACGAACTTGAAGAAGACTGCTACTCTTGATCCAAAACACTAGCCTGAAGTGCACGGCCCTCTCCACCAGACTTTTTCTTCTAGTTTTGAGGTTTGCCATGAATTTTCCAGTAGGTTTCCCGTGTGTGCCACGGACGTTTGCAGTGATCGCACCACGACCTTTCAGAACGCTTACCATCCTTCTTCACCTCTTCCTGAAAACTCCGAGTTACAAGGGCAGAACTTTCTATTTCCGAGTTAGTAGTACTATGAACCGATTTGTTGTTAAGCATCATACTCTGTCGTGCTTCTTCTCTCCAAACATCTAAGAAGACCTCACGAATTGTTGGCAGAGGAGTTTTTCCTAAAATTCGGCCTCGCACCTCATCTAACTCTTTGTTAAGTCCTGCCAAGAACATAAATACACGATCATTCTCATGTCATTTCATGAACCGGACACTATCATTTGCGCATTCCCAGACATCATCATAACAGAGATCTAACTCCTGCCACAATGTCATCAACTCGTTGTAGTAGGAGGTTACATCTCGGTCACCCTGTTTCGCGTGCCAAAGTTTGGATTTTAAACCAAAAATCTACAAAGAATTTTCTAGATCGGAATACGTATCCCTGACTGCTTCCCAAACATCTTTGGCCGTCGGCAGGAACATGAAGGACTTGCCAATTGCGGGTTCCATTGAGTTCACCAACCACGCAATAATCAAAGAATTTTCTGATTTCCAGGTCTTGAGAGTCGAATCTACATCTGCAGGTTTTGTTACTTCTTCTGTTAGATATCCAAGCTTCCCATTGCCTTCCAAAATCAAATGAACGATTTACGACTATTCCGTGTAGTTTTTTCCATTTAGACGGTGGATATTCAATTGGAACGAATTTGTGGACCCTTCCGACCACTGAACGGGATGGAAGAGTTCAGGTTCGAACTTGCGGTGCTTTCCCCTGACGCCGCTAAGTCCTTGTTGATCGCACCAGTTAAAGCCGTCTTCCACAGATTTTGGCCCGCCATAGATAATCCCTAGATCAGAACCTAGTGCTCTGATACCATGTAGAAAAACTGAATTTATTGAGAATTCTTGAATGATCATTACAAATGCCCCAATAGTGGTATTTATAGACTAACTATCCTATTACAAGAATAACCTAGAAATTCAAGAATAATCTAGAATAACCAACTATCCTATTGTAAAAGATTACAAGAATATTCTAGAAAGTCAAGAGTGATCAAGAATAATCAAGAAGAATATCATATTTTCCTGATTCTCCTACAATTGCCAACATAAAAATCTATATATAGGGAGACCTTTCTTTATTTTAAGGGCCAAGAACTCTCTCTCTTTCTTTTGAAGCTTTTCAAGAAGAAGAAGAATTTCAAGAACAAGGTGAGTTAACATAGTTTATTTTTATACTTGCATCCCCCCCCCTCTCAAAAAAGAAGGCCAATCGTACATCCGATAGAGCGAATTCCAACAAAAAGAGTAAGAGATGGCACCTTCAAGATTAAAAACAATGGCAAACGATCAAATGGGATGCCATTTTCTCTTCTTGAGATGGTACAATCTTATTGCCTTGCCAATTTCATGCACTCCATACACACACACAAAATAGCATGGGATTTCTCTCTAAATGAGATGGCTCTCACCAAATCATAAGCCTGCATTGCTACCCTTGACTAAAAGGGACATTCCATGAACTCATAGCATCTTCAAAGC
The DNA here is from genome assembly GCF_017979445.1 of Akebia trifoliata. Classification (NCBI taxonomy): domain Eukaryota; kingdom Viridiplantae; phylum Streptophyta; class Magnoliopsida; order Ranunculales; family Lardizabalaceae; genus Akebia; species Akebia trifoliata. The sequence continues at coordinate 17,659,106 of NC_141379.1, forward strand.
AAGAACATGACGTCAGGCCTCTCTTTCAATGTGAGGACTCTCATGCTTCCTTGCCACAATCATACCCAACATTGGGACACCTCTTCATGCATTTATTGCATGACTTTATCAATAAAAGGTAAGAATCAAGAGGGGCCCCCATCATTTTGGTGAACCCTAAACCTTTTAGCCTACACTATCTCCCTAACTTAGGGATAGATTCCATGCATCATAGCATTTGTATCAAAGTGCAACAAAACAAGAAGGGCAGGGTCAAAACTACATGGGGAATAGGGGGGGCCGTGGCCCCCACAAATATTTTCACGACACCTAATCCTAGAATCACGTTGGTTAGTTTTGATTACAAAATTATTCTTTTATTATATTATCGCCAAAATCCCTTAATATTTAAATTAAAAACCCCATTATAATCCCACGACTCCTATCACCAAGTTAGTTAATTTTCTAAATTATTAAAATAACAATTTATTTTGTTTTCTTCAAAATTACTCTACTTAAACATCTTAATCTTAAATTACAAAAAGTCCTTTATAGCATTTTAAATTATAAAATACTTATAATTTGACTATCCTTTTAAAATTTTCAAAATTATTTTTTATGTAAATATAAAATATTTTAATCATGCACAAATCATAATTTCTATAATACATGTGTGTTTAGGGGCGAACCCAGAGAGATTTACTTGCGGGGACCGAACTAATTATTTGTCATCTTCCAACTTCTTCAAGGACTTCTATTTATGTTTCTTGCTATTTTTAATTTTTAGTTAGAGACAAAGATCAAAGCTTTAACTTGTCCGTAAAAGTCATAGAAATGGAAAATGAAACGCCCCAATCCTCTTAAAAAAGAAAACGGACCCCTCAAAAGAGAGGATTGATAAAAGATAAAATAATTGTAGTGCCCTCCAATATACAATATTTTTTTTCATTAAAATAATTATGTCTTCTTGCATGTCTTTTTTATTCGTTAGAGATAGAGGAAAAAACCCAATTTCATAACCATAAAATCTTCTTATAATTATGCAATAATTTGCTTTTTTTTAAAGCAAATTAATACAACTGAAATACCAATAAAAACCCCAATATAAAAATTCTAGGGCTACAAAAGAAAAATCACAGGACGTACCAACAAAGCAATGCTTGGGAATTCTTGTGGTGAGATGAAATTAGGAGATGGAGAAGCAAAACTTGGTTGCTAAATTACGAACATGGCGTTATTTTCTGTTTTTTTATAAATAAAATAAGAGTCATCTTAATATGTGGTGCAATTTTCTATTTTTATAAATTACATAAATTATTTACAGAATTGGGAGAGAGTCCTATTGAAACGTGTTGTTCTTTTCTATTTGTTATTAGATAAGAGTCCCATTGAAGCGTGATGTTATTTTCAAATTTTTAAATTAAATAAATTGGTGGTGGACAAAAAATAGTATGGGCCAAGGTGGTGTTTTTTTTTTCTTTTCTTAAATTAAACTAACAGGTGGCATGTGAAAACACGCAAAGGAGTGAAACTACACGGGCCCCAACAAAAAATTTCACAACTCCTAGTCCTAGAATCACATTGGTTAATTTTGATTAAAAAATCATTCTTTTATTTTTTTTATAGGTAAATGCAATTGTATTGAAAATGGTTGATGTGATAAAAAAAGAGTAAAAGCAAAAAGAAAAACAGAAAACCAAACCTAGTATAAAATTACTAGCTACAAACCCAATCCCATCTCCCCATGAAATCTTCAAAGAAAATCCCTTTGAACTCCACAAAGACTTTACACGAAGAAAATAGGTTCCTTTTTATAGAAACTAACATGTCCTGCAAAGTGGCCTCCTTCCCATCAAACACATGACGGTTCGTTGTTTCCAAATGCCCCACCAAACTACAAACGGTGTAATAGACCAAAGAATACGATTTTCCCCCATAAAAGAATTCCCAAGGTTAAGCCAAGATTCAACAAACTCCTCGCCAAATACGGAAGACAACCCACCACTAAAGATACCTCGTAACTCCTTGGCTATCGAACAATGAAGCAAGACATGACTCACAGATTCCCCACCACTCTTACACTTACAACAGAAGTTAGGTGAGCAAAAGTCCGAATGAATAAGTTTGTGAAACATAGGAATGCTATCCCAAGCTGTCGTCTAAATAAAAAATGCGATCTTAGAAGGAACTTTCAGACCCCATATTGCTATTGTCTGAAAAGCGTCACCTGCATCCTCTTGCAAAGATATATAAAAGGAGCGCACCGAGAAAATTCCATCTCTTGTTTCCTTCCACAACCTCCAATCTGTTGCTTCCACTGGAATTTGCAATTCCGAAACCACCCCCATCAGGAATGCTAACTTATCCACTTCCCAATCATTAAACTCCATCCTAAATCCATAGTCCCGCCAACCATCCCATGTTCAACCACTAGAAAATTGGAGATTGGGGCCCCTTTCTTTGAAGACAAGTCATAGAGGAGAAGGAACCTATCTTTTAGCAACCTATCCCCACACCTAGGGGTGGAGCCAGGATTTTGCCCATGTGGGAGCAACCAAGAGTAGAAAAAAATTGTGGGGAAAACTAAGAATGAAAAAAAAAATGGTTGTGGGGACAACTAAAAGTGAAAAAAAAAATTGTGGGGGCAATAGTGGCAGATTTTTTTATTGGCTGCTAAAATCTATCGCAATAGCTCACTAATCCATAGACTTTGAAAATTCTTGTGAGGGCAAGTGCCCCCACTGTAAATCCGCCCTTGTCCACACCACATTCTTTCTCTTCTTCTCAATAAAGTCATACTTATCAAAAAAAATTATAAATGTGGATCACAAAACCCAAACATTTCAAAATAAGATGATCCCCCTGATAAAAGGTAATTTGCAACCCCATAGCAGAGAAAAAGCAACTTGGGATGCAAGGATGAGATTCAAAAAAGGCACACATAACTTTTTGCGAACTTAAGTGAGACTTAATTTCAGGGTCAAAATCCCATGAAGGTGGGGAGAATGTCATGGCTCAAAATTTTTGCCTAAATATTAGTTCAAGATAAGATAGATAATTATAAGCATAAATTCAAATTATTTTATATTAAAATAATAGTAAAATGTATATATATAAACAAAATATCTAGATGGTAGGAAGTAGGTATATAAGAGTAGCCAAGTCAATTCGATCATCAAGAAAACATTTTTTCACATCACTTGATAGTTAATTGTAATTTATTAGACGATTTTAGAAATTTTGGCTATGTTTACTATCCAATAACACCATTAAAAATATTACCAATCAAGCATTTTTTTTTTCTTTTGACGTGGCAAGGTGTTGTATAAATATAAGTTTGATGTCATGGCTTGATTATTCGTGTGTTACATCATATATACTTTTTATAGTTAGCAACATACATAATTTTCTTGAGTAAATACTATATTTTAATTAATTATATAATTTAAATGTAATCATGCCACATGGGCAGCCACCTAAGACGTCACGTGGCTGCCATATTTATGAGGATAAAGGTGAGATGTAACAGGGGGCACCCCCCATTCATGAGCAGCCACCATTAGTTGGAAATATTTTAGGACTCATTTGTGAATGCACCTAGTTAACTCTTGCATTTAGTAATCTCCCTTCAGCCAAGGCCTGTAAATGCACCTAGGCCCTCTCCAAATCGTTGAAACCATTCTATACTCTCTCTCTCTCTCCCCCCCCCCCCCCCCCAATTCATCTCTCTCTATCTCTCTCTCAATCTAGTAATCGTTGGCTAAGAGAAGGCTAGTAGGATCATTGGCAAGGAGCCTAAGGGAAGGTCTAGTCGTGGTACCCAAAGAAAAGATTCAAGAAGTTAGGCAAGTGTGTTTCCATCAAATTTTTCTATGCCTTAACTTAGTGCATGGAATAGAAAACATTCTCCCTCTATCTATATTTGTATATCTCTCTCGTTTATTTTACGCTAAAATAAGTGACCTTGAGGTTAGGCTTGTGCCTCCATTTTGGCTTAACAATGGATTTTCAGCCCAAAGTTCTCCCTCTGGTCGACACCATTCTTTTAAAGTATGTCCCAAGAAAAAAGAGACCGTCAGAGTGAAAGGATCCTTATTGATCCAAGACATGAGATCGCACATGACACGACTTAGGAAGATTGAATGATTGATTCCATCATAATTGAGTGTGAAGTTGATATCATTGACAATAAGATAACATTGATTACCATGATGACGACATTGAATACGATTTTCAAAACATGAATGCTCCACATGTAATCATGAATATAAAAGAGATGTGACATGATAATGAAAAGAAAGAATTTGAGTGGTTATAAAATCTATTTCGAGAGGTAGACTTCTTCGAACATGGAACCTCAAAAAGGTAGGTTGGTCCTCTATCAGCAATCCATGAAGGAATACTTGTCCCATGGTGTTGGGATGGCGTTCCAACACTTGGATGAGCTAGGTGAACTAGCAAGCACTCTATGAAGGAATAGGTGTCTCCTTAGAATGATGGGCATTCCAATAGTCAGATGAACCAGGTGACTGGCAAGCACTCCATGAAAGAATAAGGTTTCAATAGTTGGATAAGCCAGTGATTGTCTCCATTCGTGAACACTAAGAGGAGATGACCCGGGATTGAATGATTTTTAAAAGACATGAATACATATGATGGTATATAAGAAAGCTTCAACAAACACGACAACTAAGACAATAGAGCACCATATGTTGGTTTTTTTTTCCTTTTATATATTAACCTTAGTCCTAGAATAGTTGAATTCTCTCTTTTGAGCTTCACCGCTCACTAACATTTTATGTCATCGGATGAGGAAGGGATGCAATGAGATGGACTAGACTAGGAGAGACTTCTATTGTGTTACAATATTGTTGAGTGTGTTGGGGTTGTAATGGAGTTTATTGTAAAAGGATCTTGTTACTTATAACTATTATTATAATGAAAGGATTTATGGTATGATTATTCAAGATTAGGATCTCACAAGTCCATTTAAGGTAATTGGCCTCTTTTAATTGAGAATCCAAGTACAAAAATTGGGGTTGTGATAGTGGGTATCATAGCGCAAACAATAAACCCTCATTACAGATGCTCAAACTTTAGGATAGAACACATTAGTTTAACTACAAACACTTTTGAACATAAGGCAGTTATATTTCTTTGTTTTATACAATTTAGAGCATTGCCCGTATTCAAAAAACTCTATAGAAGAGTATTAGGCCTCCAAAGAACCTGATTTTGGTGGATAAGTATGCAAGGATACTGATTAGGTCACAAGCAAGTCACATCAATACCATGAGACACATCCTAAACTAAAAATTCAAGACAAGGTAAACTTAGGTGAAGATCCTGAAGAGAAAATTTAGGATAAGGTAGTCATAGGAATCCAAGCCAGAAATCCTAGGCCTCTTCTTTATTGAAGATTCAAATCAGGAATGTTTGAAAGAAGAGGAAGATGTTGAATCTAGGATTAAAACAATGTTTAAAAGACATGAACACAGATAATGGTATATAAGAAAGCTTCGGCAAACACGAACACAGAGAAATCGAGACCCCTAAGTTGGTTTGCTTTTCTTTAATATATTAGCATTTGACCTATAACAGTTGGATTATCTTTTGCTTGGGCTTCACCGCTCACTGACATTTTATGTCAACAAATAAAGAAGGGATGGAACGACATGAACTGGACTAGAAGAGACTTTATAGTATTATTAGAAGGGTGTATTGAGTCTGTAGGAGTTTATTGTAAGAGGGTCATGTGAACTTATTACCAATATTATAATGAAAAGATTTATAGTTTGATTGCTCAACATTCAGATCTCACGAGTCAATTTAAGATATTTAGCATTTTTTAAAAGAAGAATCCAAGTACAAAAATTGGGGTCGTGACATTATGAGGTTGTGCATATATTTATAAACAACTAAATAAATCAATAAAATACTTAATTTGTCTCGTATAAATTTTTTATAGGAAAAGGTAGACCTCATAACCCATGGCTATCAATTCATCTCCAAGAAGCAAGAACAAAAAACAACAAATCAACAAATATCACACCAAAATCCGGTGCAATGTCAAAAGCCAAAAGAACACTTCATCCATTTATGAGAATCCACGGAACATAGACTAGCCCGATGACCTCTATGACAATTCTAGGCAAGCCCACCATAAGATGTTTATAGGGTTCATTCCATTAAATATTTTTGTTTTGCCAATAAAATTTTCTTTATCATCAATAGTTTAATAATTTCTAAAAAGTTCATGGGGGTTAAATAGGAGAAAGATTTTTAAAGCTGGGACCACCTTTGAGTCACCACCTCAGCCTCTCTGTGTAAGAAAACCCTGTCAAGAAGAGAGGAGGTTTGATGCAACACTCCAAAAGCCTATCCCCTATACATATGACTAATTGTTTCTTTGCATTCAAATTTTTGTAATTGCATAGAATATATCAAAAACATTTTCATAAAGTCAAACACGTTATCTCTCTTCCATTTGGACTGGGTCTTTCCGTTTGTCACTTTTGAACTATTTTGTGGTTGGACTTGTAATGTGTTCTCCAATAGAAAAAGGTATCGATGGGCTATCCCTCCTTTTGCCATTTCTTGGGGGCTTCAAAAAGAGACGAATAGAAGGGTTTTCTAGGATGAGGAAAAGACAATTCATGAGATTATTTTAGAGATCAAAGGGTTTCTTTTCTTTTTGTGCAAGCTTTGTAAAGTTTTCAAAGGGTTTTTCTTTGAAGACTTTGTCTTCAAGTGGGAGATTGATGTAGGGTAGAACACACAAACATAAAGTCTATTAAAAATCTAGTTCTAGGGTGAAATCCCAAGAACTAGGAGTAATGAAGAATCTCTTTGTCGAGCAAAACAAACTAGAAACTTCAATCTAGGTCTGAGATTGATGAAAATCAATCGCAAACACTAAAATTAAGAAACAATATCAGGTTCTTATGCTCAAAATAAAACAAAGAAATGGAAAAAGTCTCTTCTTTTTCTTTTATTAATCGATCTTCAAAAAAACTAACTCCCTAAATTTATTAATTGGAGCTCCTTATATAAATGGGTCAGGTTCAAGGGCCATATGAGAAAACATATGTAAAAACTTTCGTTTTTAATAAAATTTTAAAATATGGGTTAGAAATTTTGGATTGAGCTGATTTTTTGTGAGGATGATCTCTATGATGGGAAGATCATCCAAAAAAATAAAATCAGCCCAATCTGAAACTTCTAACCCCATTAAAAGTGATTTAGAATGTGGACCGTCGATTTTTTATCAATTTTTATCACTAATTTGTAAATCACTTTTGATGGATTTAGAAGTTTCTGATTGAGCTGATTTTTTGCGAGGATGATCTTTTCATCATAGTGACCATCCTTGCAAAAAATCAGCTCAATCCAAAACCTCTAACTCTTATTTTGAAAAACGAAAGTTTTTTCATATGTTTTCTCATATGGCCCTTGAACCGCCCCCTATATAAATAACTCCATAACTTAGAAACCTTCCAAAATACTAAAAAGTAACTCTCTAATTTATCTATAACATATTACTAACCTTCCAATCCTATAAGAACTTAATTTAAACATCTAAAAGGACTTCTAATTATAACCTAAAGAATAAAATGAATTTTAGAAAAGTAAACATAAAACAAATTAGAAACTAACTAAGAAAAGAAACTTTCTAAAATTGAAATAGAAACTAATTAGGACTACTTAAGCAACTTAAAAACTAGAAACTCAATAAAAGAAAGAGTCCTAGAGAAGTTGGACTAGGTCTTGTGGACCGGTCAAAGCTTGGGTCGAGTTGACTTGGTCAACCCGGATTGACTCGGTCAATGCTGTTGATTTCTTTTTGTCGACAAGCCTATCTACATCAGAGATGCTTTGTAATGACTAGGTTGTTGGGACAGGGTGTAGCTTTTGTTTTCCTTGTTTCTTTTTTCACTTGTTTTCTTTTTCTCTTGCAGTTGGCCATCTCGGCCGCTTCACTTTTTCAATAAAGTTTTATAATTATCAAAAAAGAAAAAAAAGTCGAACATGTTATCATTATTAGTTTCAATTATCGACATGTATTACTTTGTGTGCAATATAAGTATATGACTAAGTATGCAATGTCTGTGCACGGCTGCACGCACATCAGTATCAAATTTGCATAACTATGTCATCATGATCAAGGCCTTAAAATTCTTACTAGGAGAAAAGAAAGTGAATCACCATCTCCAAAGAAGGAATTCGGATGCTTGTTATGTCCTTCTCTCTATCAAAACTCTGCAAAGCAAGCATGCCCATTGAGAGGAAGAGTAGATGGATGTCAAAAATATGTATAGATACCTCAATCAAACAATCTGAATTCTACAAATAAAATACTAAACAAGGTTCAGTAGGCATCACCTCATGGTACCAAGAGAACAAAGGAATGATTCCCAAGCCATCCACAACCCCCGGACTGGTTTTTACCCCAAGTCTTCTACAAGCAGCAAGCAATGCATTCAGCTTTTCAAGTGAGTCGAGCTGAAAAGTTTGAAATCACTCAATTTTCAGAAGATGCTTTTATGAGCAGTAATCTAAAGCACAAAATGGAAAGTCTTTAAGAGATCTACAAAATACTGCCAATGTACATGGAACCACACAGAAACTGGTACATATTGTCTGAATTGAAACAATGGTACATATCTGGTAATTATAAGGTGACACGTTGTGAACTCTTTTAGGATTTGAGACTACTGACTTAGTATCCCAAAATACTGATAAATAAGAATGCACATCTCTATTATTATAATGAGAGAAGGTGGAGTAGAAGTGGTTTGACACCAAAATCTGGATTCCAAAAATGCCCCTATCATAAGATTTAAACTTAATATAATCAGGGTCATCTTGGTCAAGAACCAAGAAAATTGCAATCACAAGTCCTTAAAATCATGTTGGATTAATTTTCAAAATTACAAAAATATCCTGTTTTACCATGTAATCTTCAAAACCACCATTTATTTAATATTCTAAATTAAAAATAAGCCCTTTAGATACATGTGTGTTTGCACATGCCACCTTCGAGTATCAATAACATAATGTATTGCCTTGATGAACCCAAAAGAAAAAGGCTATATAGAGGATCATAAGTTGTTTCCGTACATAACTCTCTTCCTCCCATCGGCACCAGAGATCATGGTTTCCAGGTACATAGAAGACATGTTCAAACCTATCCTTGAGAAGGGACATAGTCAAAATGAAGTTGTTGTATGTCTCCGCGACATCACCAGCCACAATAAGAACATCTTTATTGTATTTGTATCTCATCATGGTCGATAAGCATTTGACCCAAGCCATGTTTTCTGAGTAGTCTGTGTGCAAATCCGAGAGTACAAAGACTCGTGGACCTTGAACTGTCTCTCCATGAACATTAGAATGGGATAATATTTGAGGCCTTCGAATGCTCCTACTCTTTATGCTTCTTTTATATCTTCGAGGGACAAAATGTGAATCCGAGATGTAGTAGTTTGGATGGCTAGAATGTTGAGGTAAGCTCAAGCACGATGGGGGAAACCCCACCACTACCATGTGGACGGACGTCAAGCGAGCCAAAGTGTTCACAATCTATAGGAACAAATTTAACATTTACACGTAATAACAAAAAGAAAATCAAAAAAAATAAAAATAAAAAATTGTACACAAAACAACAAATATGTTAAGTCCTTAGCTTCACATGCATGGTTCTAAATCTCGGTATCGTCCATGAACGAGCCAGATAAACAAGGCATCTCAAATGTGCAAAATCTCACGAGACAAACGAGATTTTGAAAATATTGACCGAGCTCGTCCGAGTCAAGTGGGATTTTGTGGATTTTGATTAAAATAATTATATTTTTCAAAATTTAAAAATATTAATTATCTAAATAATGTATGATTTATGATTAAACATCTTCTCATCTACCTTATTTTATAACAAAAACTTAAAATTATTTTTATATAAATTTCTATGAATAAATAATGGTAAAACGAGTTAAACGGTTTATCTTGTGTGAAACAAGTCGGCTCATCTGAGACAACTCAGCAATCCATGGACGAAACGAGACGTCAAAACGAGTTTAGAAACCATAATCACAAGTGAAGAAACATGAGTTAGACCTTAGACGATCAGATCAATAATTTAAGTAGCCGATTAATAATAATATAAACCAATTTTCAGCAAATCTATCTAGTTAAACAAAGAACAAATGTAGAGAAGAAAATTTAATGTGAATTCATATAATCCATATCAATTTTTCATGGACACCCACCATATAGACAAATAGAGTTTCTTTAAAAATAGATTAAAAAAAACGAAACAGCGAAACTATGAAGAAACCCCGGAAAGATCTGAATTTTTGAAAAAATCCAATAAAATGAGGTATACTTAACAAAACAAATTTTGTTTTTCTCTTTTTTCGAATAAAAACTGAAATCTTTCAGAGAGGACCCATTAAAATTTGAGACAGAAGTTTCCACGTATAATTGAAACTAACTGAACTTTTACCAAATCAATTGGAAATTGCGGAAAACTCCATGAGAGAGAGTGTTAAAATATTCAAACATCCCATTGAAGAAAAAAGAACTTTTTAGAATACCTGTGGGAGTTTCGCTCAGTTCCAAGGAACGCCTCGGAGATGAGGAGTTGAAATCGAAGCCCTTAATATTTTATTTTAGTTAAATAAATATTTAAATTTAAAGTTTAAAAAAGAGAGTTGCTATTGCCACACCAACAGTGTGCAATCCTTACAAAGCAATTGTTGTGGCATTAGTAAAAGTTGGTCTGGCAATAGTAGCTCTCTAAAAAAATTTATTTTAATTAAAATATACAAAATCCCAGTTGACTCGGTCGAGTTCTAATAACTTTTCCGAGCTATTTAAAATATCACCCTGAGTCATCTCGTTTCTCTATGGTAATTTTGCACATGTGAAATGCCTTGTCTATCTGCCTCGTTCATGAACTATATCGAGATAACTCATTGAGATGACTCGAGCAAGTTATCTCAGTCTTTGACCAGATTTAAAACAATGCTCAAAGGGAAAGTGCATAATGATGTTTCATACGGACACGCTATTTACACCCACTTTTTTCCTTATCGTACACTATACATTAAATATGAATAATGTGTAATTTTATTATGTTTTACTAAATACACCCACCTAACACTCACAGAACAAACACAATGTTTCCCTCTTGCCGATTCGAAGTATATTAAACCTATCGAAAAATCCTATCAAAAATTAACCGAATGATATTTCTTCAAAAATTCATCTAAAGATTGTGTTTTTATCTATTTGTATGGAACATTAACTAAAATTCGATATTTACCATTGATTGGTATAATTTAAGCATTTTGATAGATGAAGGCGAGTTTTTATCATTTATTTTCATTACTTTTGTTCTTTGAATTATTTTTAGTCGTTTTGCAAATGAACTATGCTAAAAGTTGATTATCTTATTAATTTACATCATACTTATTTTTTTCAAAATTTCAAAAAACGTTTGGTAAGTCAGAACCGAACTCATCACCATTTTTTCGATAGGTACATATTGAACTCATTTTTTTTCATGTGGGATCCTGTAGACACCCCATTTTTGCATCCGCCTGATTAATCAACTCGTCAACCCGATCGCAATGATTCCCAATGATGGATGTGTATTCCATTGCTTTATTTTGTTACCAGATGTGTTTCAGAAATTCAGATGAGGTATCTCGAATTGACAAAACCTTAGAAATCACGCTACACTAAGAAAGTACGACCCCAGAAACATAGAAATCATCATCTTGCAGACCAAAAAGAAGCTTCACGATAAAAATCACTAAAAATTACCAAATTACCGAAATACCCCTAACCTCAAAACAACCCTAGAGCCTACGTTACGCTTAGGAAAACCCATTCGAACACATAAAATGATAAATCGGAACCAAATAAATCATTTCACCAATTTTAACAGAATTTGACAAAATTACGAAAATGCCCCTCATACAGTTCATAATCATTTCACATAAAAAGTTTCATAAATGACACAAACAAACATTCTCATTGAATTCCTTACGAAAAACCGATTCTAAAACATCCTAGAACATTAAAAACTGACTTAAAACGTGAAAAGTCCTCTTCGGGGGCAAAACGGTAATTTCACAATTTTCATAATTAAAAAATTCGAAATTAATAAATAAAACATTAAATAATTAAATTTAAACATTAATGAAATTAATTTAAAATTTTGAACCTAAAAAATCGATTAATCGGACTCTCAGGCAAAATTGTTGAGGGTTCGTGGGATATTTCTTTAAGGACCCCTCCATTTGGGGGTCCAAAGAATTAAAGATATTTTAGAGGGGGGTTCTCCAAAAATTAAAAGTAAATCAAGCAAGACTGAAGTCAAGGTATTAAAGTCAATCGAGTGAGACTACAGTCAAAGTTAAAGTCAATTAAGCAAGACTGAAGTCAAGATATTAAAAGTCAATCCATTAAGACTGAAGTCAAAACATTAAAAGTCAATCAAATAAGACCAAAATTCATAATAGAATTATAATTGATTACTAACTCTATCTAATAGAGTTCTAACTTAAAAAAAAATCTACCTAAAACAATTTGAATTAAAACACAATTCTACCTAAAACAATTCTAATTAAAACACAATTCTACCTAAAACAAGTTAAACTAAAACACAACTCTAATTAAAAGATCTCTAATTAAACAATAACTCTATCCAAATCAACCCTAAAAAACATCTATAAATAGAGGTGCTCACACCCTATTTTCGTATCAAATCAAAAATCCTAAGAGAAGTAGGTCTAGAAGCTCCCCTAGCCCCCCATAAACCCTAGTTTTGGAGCCCCAACTCCTTAGCTAACATCCCTCCTTCAATTTTAGTCTAGAAAACACCCAAAAGCCTTCTAAAAGCATCCCCAAAATCCGCAACGAACTTGAAGAGTTCAAATTCAAAAACAAGGAGATACCTTGCCTCGGAGATCCGAAGTCAAATCCGGAAGCAGAACGAAGCAAGGGAGCACGGTACAAGGAGCTCTTTTTGTCAGATCTGAGGGAATAAAGTCCTTGCATCGGAAAGGTATTTTTTTTATTTATTTATTTTCTTATCTAGGTTTTAGCAATGTAATTTACTTGGGAATTTAGTAGAGACCGGCTTTGGCCGGGCGGGGTTGGTGCCTAACACCTTCCAACCCCGTAACTTGATCCCCGAATTCAATTTTTTTTTGGTTTTAGATTAGTTTTTATCCGTTTAGAGTCATTGATTGGTGCCTAGACCGTAATAACTAGGTGGCGACTCCCAAACCTCAAGGGTCAAAAGCGGATCCGCGCACCCCGCGGATCGAGGGCGCTTTCAGTGGCGACTCCACTGGGGATCATTGAGGATCAAACTTGAAAAACCCCAAGTATGGGAATATTACCAAATAGACCTTGTTTTTATTTTATTTCGTTTAATTGTTTGTTTATTCTTTTATTTTAGATTTTGTTATTATTGTTCTGTTGAACTCGTTTGATTGGATTTTGAGTACATTATTTTTGGAATATTGTTTTCTAGGGTGCAATTGTCACCCATAATAATTTTGAATTTCCAAAAATTGAGGATGGAATAATGATGCCTGAAGAAGGAGCTTTGAATTGTTTTTTTTTTTAAATGTGTGTGTGGTGTGCAACTAATTTTTTATTTTTTCTTTTGAATCTACATGTGATAAAGGAATCAAAGAAAGAGAAGAAAAAAAGGGAATTTTTTATTTTTATTTTTTATGCTGCTGTTAGTAAAAAAAATCTGTTGTGTGCCATAAAAAATTCGAAAAAAAAAAAAACAGCACTTAAAATATGGTGTGCCAATGGTAAGGTTCCCTTTTTTCTTATTATATCATCTTCTCCAATGGAAACACCAAGACAGAGAGGATCTCTCTCTCTCTCTATCTCTATCTCTGTGTGTGTGTGCATGCTTTGAGTGATTCCTTGAATTGAGATTGATTAGGTATTTAGGCTGTAATTATCTTGTTTAATCTATCTCAACTATTTGAATCTCTTAAATTGCGTTTTCTTCATGATAAAATGATGGGAAGTGATGGAGTTTCATGTTATGATCATCGTGATCATTAAGGTTCTGTTTTGAGAAATTTGAAGAACAACGGAGTAGAAAATTTTGGATTCATCTATGTGGAGAAACAGTAGTTTGAACTTTGAATTAAATTTCTCAAGTTTGAGATGTGTCTAACTAAAAAGAGTTCTACAGTCTGTGAGTCAAGCTCGAAACCTGTTTGAAATATGATTCCTTTGAATTTATATCGATTAAGTTTAATCTGTTAAATATTATTTCTTGATTGAATCTCTGAAAGATTTCGAGCTCTAAAAGACTGCTAATGAAAGATAAGGTGGAATCGTTTTTTCCGAATTTGGGTTTGTTTTGAAGATCATGAGAAGCCTGTTTTGAGGTTTCTAACGCCTTCAAGAGCTGCTGGTTTTTTTCCTTTTGAGTTTCTTCCACAACTTTGTCTCCATAAAAAGAGTATTAATCCACTGTTGGAGGATCTCCTTCAGCAACATAATAAGGTGCGGTCATTATCATCTGTGTTTCCTTTAATGAAGGCTATTCCACCTGCAAATTGTTGATAAAAAGGTATGGTACACAGATGCTTCATACGTTTATCTAACAGTAACTTTCAAGGATTATTTTAATTTAAGTTTTATTTTTCGTGAAAAAAAAACAAGAGAGTTATGAGTGTGTGTTGCTGGCAGCAACATAGTAATACTAAAGAGAGGTTGTGAGTTGAGTTGAGCGTTGTGTATCTTGCTGGCAGCAATATACAAAACGTACAAAAAGGTGTTGAGTGTGCATATTGGTGGCAGCCAACGTAAGAAATGTTGAGTGCTGTGTGTTGGGTGTGCTGGCCATATGTTGAGTGGGTTGGCAGCAACAAAAAAGTGGTGTGCTGGCAGCACGTTAAAAAAGGAATGAGTTGTGTATGAGTTGAGTGAGGTGGTAGTAACATAAAATGTGAGTTGGGAGAGTTGTTGGCAGCAAGATATAAAAAAAAAAGCAAAGGGGTGAGGCTATCCTTACTAATTTAGTAAGATTTCAGATCTTGCTAAAGGCCTTTGATCTCCCCCATGTAGCAACAAAACATATTTTTAAAGAAACAAAAAAAATTATTAGAGATTTACTTGGTAGATTCGTTGTTGCATTTGGATTTAAAAAAAAAAGATGGTTTGATTTTCTCACTAACTTAACAAGGTTTCTTTCAATTTACTAAGGATCATTGATCTCATCACGTGGCACCCGAAAAGTGATCCAATGTCACGTGTACGCGGCGGACAACATTCTATGATTTTTTAGAAGTTTTTTCTCTTTTAAAAAAATTAAGTTTCATCTTGAATTTTGATGTGAAATTTCATAGTAACTCATTTTCAAAACCTTGGATCGAAGCTAAATTTTTTTTTAAATATTCGGATCTAAATTTTTTCCATCAAAATCTATAAGGTTGTGACATTGGATTGCCAACATGATGAACCACGTGAACTCAATAACCCTTAGTAAAGTTTCAAATCTTACTTAGTTGGTTAAGATAACCCAAATTCTTACTCACAAAATTGGTCGAGTAGCAAACTACTAAAACAACAGAATTTTTGTGCTAAAAAAGCAACAAGTCCACCCGATAAAAAAAAAATGGTTGGTGGTTATTGGACTCATATCGGATTGATAATTGATATTCTTTTTAGTGCAGTCCTGATTGATTGATCATCTTGCTCTCTTTTGCACTACCTTGATTGCTTGCCTATCTATATGCCATGATCTTGATTAATATATATTTTGATGTGCATGCCTTAATCTTGATCTTGATGCTTTGGATATTTATGTTGTATGATCACATTTTATAATATCCATATTTTGATGGTTCAATTGGACCCATGGGCCCATTTATTTGAAAAAGGCCTCGGGCACACCCCACCCTGTTTTGCACACACCACATGCACGTTTACTGCTTTACTCACTTACACGTCCCATTTAGCCAACGTGGCACTAGTGCGTGGCCCGGTCTCCTCGGAGATGCGACGTCATTCATGAAACCCACAACTCCAGTCACGTACCTTAGGGTATATCAAACTGGGGCATCAATACCGTCTGATCAGGTGATTCTGAGAGATATATTGATGCACCCAAGCTGGAGCGACCTGAGCCTTTGACCTATTGTAAGCCACACAGTCACATGTCCCAATTGCCAACGTAGTACTAGTACGTGGTCGGTCCCCTTGTGGGATGCCAACCATTTATGAAAGCTATAACTCTTGACTCGTACCCGTAGGTATAAAAGGTAATCTAAGTATATCAATTGCACTTCTTGATCAAAAACGGTGCCTAAGCAAGATCTTGCCCCGCTGTACCCTACTGTACGAGGGGGATAGACTACGTCTATTCTAGACGAGAGGTATTTAAGTGGGCCCTTGCTCAGCATTGTGCGCCACCTCTCAACTGGAGATCAAACTGGCTGTTTTTGGCTTCAGAGAAGTGAATTGAGGTTTTAGATTATCACCTATACGGTATATCAAACCAAGTCACCACGTATCGAAAGGTATATAGGTGTGCTTGGGCAAGGGTGGCCAGATAAAAATGCATTGCATGTAGTAAACCTAGAGTTTAGAAACCTTCCCAGTAGGCCACGACTCGAACTTATCGTGGGTGTTCCCGGGTTGTTTATTGAATGAATATCTGTTGTTGAATAAATGCATGTGAGTGATATGAATGATGAGATCAAAGTGTATGATTGTCCTCAAGGATCAAAAATTCATTTTCGAAAATTAAAATAGGTGCACCAACCCAATAAAGAACCCATTCTTTTACAATGATGACCCAGTCCATCCCGATCCAACAATCATGATGGACCAGGCCAGTTAAATCAAAATGGAAATCGAATTTTCAAAGAAGAAAAAGAAAGTATTTTCTAGGAAAAAATGTTTTTCAAAAGAAGTGTTTTCCAGAAAAAGTGTTATTCTCTAGAAAAAATGTTTTCTAAGAAAAAAATGTTTTCTAGAAAATGTTTTCCATAAGAACAAGATTTTTCAAGAGAAAATGTTTTCCAAATAAAAACTATTTTTCAAAGAAAAAAATGTTTTCCAGAAGAAAATATTTTTCAAAAGAAAAGAAAATAAAGGAAAAATGATTTACAAAAGATATATATTTGCATGAAAAATTATTGAAATATGTTTGAAGTTGTTATTCAATGAAAACATTATTTGTCAATATTTTTCAAGAGTGCAGTAAAATTATTTTTCTTCTGAATAATCATTAAATGGATGAACTTTTTAATGGATTGGTGCACAAAATTCAATAAAATCTCAGGGTTCATTTAAAATGTTATCAAGGGGGTGACACTGAAATTGGTTAAATTCATCTTCAAAGAGGTTTAAGGGTTATCATTGTATCTAAGCTCAATCGTCCATCGTCTAGGTAGGGTTGTAAATTCGATCAGTTAGAGTAAACGTCAATATCAAGTCAACAGCCAGAAATGACCTCAAAATTTCTCAACATCATCCAATTGTTATTTGAAAATCATAGTGCTTCAATCCTACCGGTTGTAAGTAATGTCTCTGTTCTCATCAAGCCCGTTTTGGGTAGTCTTGAGTTTTCATGGGTCATTTGGGTTAGCTCGAGTCCTTTTTTCTAGCAAGGTCATGTCTTCTTAGATTGAGCCTACTCTTTCTTATTGAGTCAAGTTAGTTCGTCGAGTTTATAGAGGTGTCTGTCGCCCCTTCTGAATTGATCGTACAAAAGAAATTTTTGAATATCTCAAGCGCATTAACGAATTAACTAATAATCTAGATTCAAAGACAAGAAGATAAGAGTCGGGCTCAAGAAAGCAAAGGTCATTGACCTCGGAACAGAAATAAATTCCTAAAGAGATTCAAATAGAAACCATCTTATCTCTAGAGGAACACAAGGAGATAATGAATTTTCTCAGAAATTTCAAAAGACTTGTTCGTGTGATCATATGAGGGTATGTTAGGTACAAGCTTGAGTGTTGTTCAACATGGACTAGATACTCGTCTATATCAATGGAATTAAAGAAGATGTTATAAAATGTATCAGTGCTATCCTCACTACATCTTAAGTTGCAAATCGCATATTATCAATCGATATGGAGATACCTTTTGAATTGATATTTGATAATGGGTTGTACATCAAAGCTTAAGTTGTTACTCTATCCGGCATCACACATTATCTCTCTACCGTCCTCAGATTAATGAAAGGTTGAAGTAGCTAGTAAAAAATCTCAAAACAATCATCAGGAAAATGTGTCAATCACATCAGGATTAGTTAGAAAAGTTACCATTCACACTAGGGGCACATCTTACTTCAATGCTATCTTATATTGGAGCTATTCCCTACTCCTTAGTGTATGGCATGGAAGCAGTCTTGCCAGTTGAAATGGAGATTCCATCTCTCAGGGTTCTGTTAGAAAGTCAGTGTCAGAAGAAGCACTGGGTTCGTCAACGGTATGAAGAATTGAATTTGATCGAAGAAAAACGACTAAGAGCATTGTACCACGTGCAAGCTTATCAAAGAAGAGTCGCCCGTGCGTTTGACAAGAAAATCAAGACCCGTCACTTATAAGTCGGGGATTTAGTACTCAAAGAGAATAGGGCACCTATTTTTGATCCTAGGGGGAAGTTCAAACCAAATTGGGGATGTCCGTTCATCGTCAAAGAAATATTACCAGGAAAAGCTGTCAGACTTCAAGATCATGATGGAATCGAATTACCAGAACCAACCAACCTTGACCAGATCAAGCGGTACTACATTTAAGGAGGCCATCTTTGGCCGAATCAATCCTCATATTACCTAGTTACCCTGTTCAACATATCCTTTCTCAACCCTTTGTAGCCTTTTCAAAAAAAAAAAAATGAATGATGCCTTTTTTATTTCTTAGCCTGATCACCTAACCCAGGGGAGGGAAAGTTCGAACTACGTTTTGGTCTGATCCCAAAATTCTGGGGTACGTAGGCAACCTGAGAAGTTATTTCAGGCCCGACCACATCAAAATAAATAAAAAATCTATTTCCCCACACAAAAAATCAAAAAATCAAAGAAAATTCAAAAGAAAAAGAAATTCAAAGTGGGAAAGAAAATTCAAGAAAAAAAGTTTAAATGAAATGCCACACAAGGGGCATTTGGGTTTTTGAGCCTCAAAATCCATTTCTTTTTATACCCAGTCCTAAGCCTACCTATAAAAGTCCTCCTAAGTACCGTGTGAGAAGTCAAGGAAGATATCAAAGCATGATCAGACAGTAACTTCAGAAGTTCAGAGGAGAAGAAAAAGATAAAAAATGATAAAGCCTGCTAAGTTGAAAACCCGAAAAGGGCGACTTAGGCAAAAATTAAGGCAAGCTCGCAAGGTTGAAAATCTGAAAAGACAACTTTGGCAACAATCAGAGCAAATAAAAAAAGAGAGCTCGCTAGATCGAAAACCTGAAAAGGCGATCTAGGCAAAAACTAGAGCAAGCTCGCTAGATTGAAAACCTGAAAAGGCGATCTAGGCAAAAATTAGAGCAATAAAGAAAAATAGAAAAAGATCCCAAGCTGAGAGCAGTCCAAGCTGAAACATCAGAAGTCCGAATAATCAAGTTCAATACTTAGCTTAAACCAGGCATAGACTCAGAAGCCCCAAGTATCTTGTCTACGATCGATCTGAAAATGTTTACTACCCCAAGTGAACCAAGGGAGATAAGGGTGAATTCTATGATGAGTCTCGAAAGGAAATAATTTTGTACTCTTGAGCCTGACTCAAAACCTTCAATAAAATTAATCAAAATTAAAAGTTGAGTCTTTATTGCGCTTGTGGTAATCAATTATTTCAAACCTTCATACAAAGGGCATTTTCTTTCTTTTGTTAATGTAACTTTTCCCCCTTATACTAGGGGCATTTTTTTATGATGTGTTCAATTATTTTCAAGGCCATGGTCATTGTCAAACTAGGGGCATTTTGTCTTCGAGCAATGTTAATCCTAAAAAAATAATAGGAACCCCAAAGTAAGGTTACCCTCTTGATAACAGTTCTTTCGAAAAAACTTTTGAGGTTCAAAAGAAATAAAAACTCAGGTTTTAAATTCATAAAACTTTTTGATAAATCCTTGAGGTTCAAACAAAAGCATATTGGATCTCACATAGGAGATATAACATTCTTTCGTTTTCCAGATTCTTTTCCAGATTCAATCATTCTTGGAATCAATCATTTCTCTTCCAGATCTTCCAGATTTATTCGATCTCCGATTCGTTCTAATCAGTTTTCTCCAAAATTCATTCATTCCTTAGCCAGTTTTGCTCAGTCTCCGCCAAGGGTTATCTTGGATTTTGCTCAGTTTCCGCCAAGGGTTATCTTGGATTTTGCTCAGTTGCCGCCAAGGGTTATCCTGGATTTTGCTCAGTTGCCGCCAATGGTTATCTTGGATTTTGCTCAGTCTCCGCCAAGGGTTATCTTGGATTTTGCTCAGTCTCCGCCAAGGGTTATCCTGGATTTTGCTCAGTCTCCGCCGAGGGTTATCCTGGATTTTGCTCAGTCTCCGCCAAGGGTTATCCTGGATTTTGCTCAGTCTCCGCCAAGGGTTATCTTGGATTTTGCTCAGTTGCCGCCAAGGGTTATCTTGGATTTTGCTCAGTCTCCGCCAAGGGTTATCTTGGATTTTGCTCAGTCTCCGCCAAGGGTTATCTTGGATTTTGCTCAGTTGCCGCCAAGGGTTATCTTGGATTTTGCTCAGTCTCCGCCAAGGGTTATCTTGGATTTTGCTCAGTTGCCGCCAAGGGTTATCTTGGATTTTGCTCAGTTTCCGCCAAGGGTTATCTTGGATTTTGCTCAGTCTCCGCCAAGGGTTATCTTGGATTTTGCTCAGTTGCCGCCAAGGGTTATCTTGGATTTTGCTCAGTCTCCGCCAAGGGTTATCTTGGATTTTGCTCAGTCTCCGCCAAGGGTTATCTTGGATTTTGCTCAGTTGCCGCCAAGGGTTATCTTGGATTTTGCTCAGTCTCCGCCAAGGGTTATCTTGGATTTTGCTCAGTTGCCGCCAAGGGTTATCTTGGATTTTGCTCAGTTTTCGTCAAGGGTTATCTTGGATTTTGCTCAGTTTCCGTCAAGGGTTATCTTGGATTTTGCTCAGATTCCGCCAAGGGTTATCTTGGATTTTGCTCAGTTGCCGCCAAGGGTTATCTTGGATTTTGGTCAGATACCGCCGAGGGTTTTTTCGGAACTATGCTCAGATACCGCCGAGGGTTTTCTCGGAATTATGCTCAGATACCGCCGAGGGTTTTCTCGGAACTATGCTCAGATACCGCCGAGGGTTTTCTCGGAATTATGCTCAGATACCGCCGAGGGTTTTCTCGGAACTATGCTCAGATGCCGCCGAGGGTTTTCTCGGAACTATGCTCAGTTACCGCCGAGGGTTTTCTCGGAACTATGCTCAGATACCGCCGAGGGTTTTCTCGGAATTATGCTCAAATACCGCCGAGGGTTTTCTCGGAACTATGCTCAGATGCCACCGAGGGTTTTCTCGGAACTATGCTCAGTTACCGCCGAGGGTTTTCTCGGAACTATGCTCAGATACCGCCGAGGGTTTTTTCGGAACTATGCTCAGATGTCGCCGAGGGTTTTCTCGGAACTTTGCTTAGTTACCGCCGAGGGTTTTCTCGGAATTATGCTCAGATACCGCCGAGGGTTTTCTCGGAACTATGCTCAAGAACTATGTCCAGATTATATTCAAATTATGCTCAGTTTATATTCAAATTATGCTCAGTTTATACTCAGATTATGCTAAATTTATGCTCAGGTTTTACTCAGTTTCACACAGTGCACACACTTGCACATTTGCAATTTTTAGTCAGGGAGAATTCTCTAAAATTCAAGGATCTGACACCGTCAGTGAGAGTTTGCGCTCAAGGACCTGACAACCTTTTAATTCGGGGAGAGCTTTACCCTCAAGGATCCGAACACCTTGACGAATTACTAAATCAGGCTGCAAAATGAACCGTCACTAGCTTTGGCATTCAGATATCGCACTATCTACCAAAATAGATTTGCTATCTAGTTTGCTTCAACCCTCTGCCAAAGAGGGGCATCTGTAGACACCCCATTTTTGCATCCGCCTGATTAATCAACTCGTCAACCCGATCGCAATGATTCCCAATGATGGATGTGTATTCCATTGCTTTATTTTGTTACCAGATGTGTTTCAGAAATCCAGATGAGGTATCTCGAATTGACAAAACCTTAGAAATCACGCTACGCTAAGAAAGTACGACCCCAGAAACATAGAAATCATCATCTTGCAGACCAAAAAGAAGCTTCACGATAAAAATCACTAAAAATTATCAAATTACCGAAATACCCCTAACCTCAAAACAACCCTAGAGCCTACGTTACGCTTAGGAAAACCCATTCGAACACATAAAATGATAAATCGAAACCAAATAAATCATTTCACCAATTTTAACAGAATTTGACAAAATTACGAAAATGCCCCTCATACAGTTCATAATCATTTCACATAAAAATTTTCATAAATGACACAAACCAACATTCTCATTGAATTCCTTACGAAAAACCGATTCTAAAACATCCTAGAACATTAAAAACTGACTTAAAACGTGAAAAGTCCTCTTCGGGGGCAAAACGGTAATTTCACAATTTTCATAATTAAAAAATTCGAAATTAATAAATAAAACATTAAATAATTAAATTTAAACATTAATGAAATTAATTTAAA
This sequence comes from Akebia trifoliata, assembly GCF_017979445.1. Taxonomy (NCBI): domain Eukaryota; kingdom Viridiplantae; phylum Streptophyta; class Magnoliopsida; order Ranunculales; family Lardizabalaceae; genus Akebia; species Akebia trifoliata. Next base: position 17,681,831 of record NC_141379.1, read on the forward strand.
ATTTTGAACCTAAAAAATCGATTAATCGGACTCTCAGGCAAAATTGTTGAGGGTTCGTGGGATATTTCTTTAAGGACCCCTCCATTTGGGGGTCCAAAGAATTAAAGATATTTTAGAGGGGGTTCTCCAAAAATTAAAAGTAAATCAAGCAAGACTGAAGTCAAGGTATTAAAGTCAATCGAGTGAGACTACAGTCAAAATTAAAGTCAATTAAGCAAGACTGAAGTCAAGATATTAAAAGTCAATCCATTAAGACTGAAGTCAAAACATTAAAAGTCAATCAAATAAGACCAAAATTCATAATAGAATTATAATTGATTACTAACTCTATCTAATAGAGTTCTAACTTAAAAAAAATTCTACCTAAAACAATTTGAATTAAAACACAATTCTACCTAAAACAATTCTAATTAAAACACAATTCTACCTAAAACAAGTTAAACTAAAACACAACTCTAATTAAAAGATCTCTAATTAAACAATAACTCTATCCAAATCAACCCTAAAAAACATCTATAAATAGAGGTGCTCACACCCTATTTTCGTATCAAATCAAAAATCCTAAGAGAAGTAGGTCTAGAAGCTCCCCTAGCCCCCCATAAACCCTAGTTTTGGAGCCCCAACTCCTTAGCTAACATCCCTCCTTCAATTTTAGTCTAGAAAACACCCAAAAGCCTTCTAAAAGCATCCCCAAAATCCGCAACGAACTTGAAGAGTTCAAATTCAAAAACAAGGAGATACCTTGCCTCGGAGATCCGAAGTCAAATCCGGAAGCAGAACGAAGCAAGGGAGCACGGTACAAGGAGCTCTTTTTGTCAGATCTGAGGGAATAAAGTCCTTGCATCGGAAAGGTATTTTTTTTTATTTATTTATTTTCTTATCTAGGTTTTAGCAATGTAATTTACTTGGGAATTTAGTAGAGACCGGCTTTGGCCGGGCGGGGTTGGTGCCTAACACCTTCCAACCCCGTAACTTGATCCCCGAATTCAGTTTTTTTTTTGTTTTAGATTAGTTTTTATCTGTTTAGAGTCATTGATTGGTTCCTAGACCGTAATAACTAGGTGGCGACTCCCAAACCTCAAGGGTCAAAAGCGGATCCGCGCACCCCGCGGATCGAGGGCGCTTTCAGATCCTATGTACAAAATTGTTCAGTATGTACCTACCGATCACGTAATTTTTTGATATGTTTCTACCGAGTTATAGTTCTCAGTTCAGTAGTTACATACCGAACAGTTCTGTACATGGGATTTATGTGAATAATTAGTTCGGCATGTACCTACTGAACCTTTTGGAAATTTTCAATATGTATATATTGAAAATTATTGAATGGTTCGATAGGTAGATATTGACCAATACTACAATTCACTTAATTTTTATATTTAAAAAAAATTGATTTAATGATTTGTGTAGTGCCCCCGAAACACTAAGACAAAGTCTCATGTCAGATCTTAAGGCATTAGTTGGTGCCTCGAAATTTCAACACGGTCTCCTCTGTTTATGTTAACATTCCAATGCATTCAACCTGTTTCACTTGATAAACAAAATCCATAATATCCTGTATATTCATTCTAAATTGAATAACAACAAAAAATCTATATACATCTAGCCACGTAAGATAGATCAGAATGTGAAAAGATAAACAATATACAAAATTCTATTGAAACTCCTTATTCTAACAAAAGTCTTAACGCTCTACCAAAATCTATAATACAACTTGAGCTAACTAATGTCACTAAGGGGTATAGCCCCAATACTCACCAGGTAACGGATTCTAGTTATCTATTTGACCCACCAGATGGTCCCCACTTGCTGGCTCTATGCCCGTCTCGTCAACTGCATGCTCTAAAACTATATTAAAAAAAAAGGGAAATGATAAGTAACAATGGTTACCTAATAGGGAAGTAAACAATTTCTATCAATAACCTCTCTTAACATGAATGAATAAACATATTGAATCATTTTAACATATGCAAAGTTTTACAGAAGAAACTACGATTAACTGGTACATATAGCTAGAGATAAGCAACTAAATATTTTAAAACTCATATTACATCAATCAGTAGTGTAGAGACCCCAATTTGAACTGGCCCCCACTCGAAAGGGCCCAAAAACAACAATCTTTCAATAAATTTGGCCAACGGGCCTCAAAAATCCGAATCACTCAAATATGACATTTTGATCAAACTGAGGCCCCTGAGACCTCCTACTGGTCTAGTCAGCTTACCAAAAAAAAATTGGCGCACCCCCACCTTCACCGCTCCACCCCCAAACCCAAAAATACCCGATTTTCAATAAAACTTGCCAACGAGCCTAAAAAACCCGACTTGCCAACACGCGACATTTTGATCAAATCCAATATTTTCAAAAACCTCAAAAAAATGAATAAAATAAATAAATTAGACTTGGGACACCTATCATTTTCTCTACCCTCGCCGCTCCATCTCTGAAATTAAAAATACCCCAAGTCCATCTACGACCCACCAACCTTCAACTCTCTAAAATCAATCCCTCACCTTACCCCCTTAACCTAAACCTAACTCCACATAACATAAACCCCAAAATATCTCTAACATACCCCACCCTACCCTAAAACAAACCCTACCCAATCTCAAAATAATTTAAAACCCTCATAAAACCTAAGTCCAATACTATTAAGCCCAAACCCATATCCAATTTATATCCAACCCACAACCCTAACCTATAAATCACTACCCACATCAAACCAATCATCACTTTTTCATCAAAAATGACACATGTCCTCACCTCATCTCACCTCCCTCATCAAACCACCAACTCTCATCTCCTTCTCTAAAAAATTAACTACATGAAAGCGCCCTCAATCCGCAGGGTGCGCGGATCCGCTTTTGACCTTTGAGGTTTGGGAGTAGCCACCTAGTTATTACGGTCTAGGAACCGGATACTGACTCTAAACGGATAAAAGAACTAATCTACTAAAGAAAAACTGAATCCGGGGATCACATTACGGGGTTGGAAGGTGTTAGGCACCAACCTCGCCCTGCCAATGCCGGTCTCTACTTATCCCAAATAAGACTACATTGCTAATAACAAAACCTAGATAAAAAAAAATAACATAAATTTTACCTTCGATATGCAAAGATCTTGTTCCCTCAGATCCGACAAAAATTGCTCCTTGTACCGTACTCCTTGCTTCGTTCTGACTCCGGATCTGATTTCTGATCTCCGAGGCAAGGTATCTCTTTTTTTTTATCTGGATTCTTCAAATTTGTTATGGATTTTGAGATATTTTTGAAGGATTTTTAGGTATTTTTTAGGCTAAAATCGAAGTATGGGTGTTAGGTAAGGAGTTGGGGCTTTAAAATTAGGGTTTGTGGGAGGCTAGGAAAGTTTTTTGACCTACTTCTCTTAGGGTTTATTATTCGATGCGAAAATAGGGTGTGAGGACCCCTATTTATAGATTTTTTTAAGGGTTGATTTAGATAGAATTAGTGTTTGATTATAATTCTTTTAGTTAAAGTTGTATTTTAGTTAGAACTCTATTAGGTAGAGTTGTATTTTAATTAGAACTATTTTAGGTATAATTATATTTTAGTTAGAATTCTTTTAGGTAGAGTTATTATTTAATTAGAACTCTATTAGGATTTTAACTTTTGGTCTTCTTTGATTGACTTTAAGATTTTGACTTTAGTCTTAATTGATTGATTTTAATATATTGACCTTAGTCTTTCTTAATTGACTTTAATTTTGACTTTAGTCTTATTTGATTGACTTTAATACCTTGAATTTAGTCTTGCTTGGTTGACTTTAATTTTTTGGAGAATCCCCCTCTATTATATCTTTAATTCTTTGGACCCCCCAAATGGAGGGGTCCTTGAATAAATATCTTGGCAACCCTCAACAATTTTGCCTAAGAGCCTGATTGATCGATTTCTTTGGTTCAAAATTTTAAATTAATTTCATTAATGTTTCACTTTAATTATTTAATATATTATTTATTAATTTTGAAAATTTTAATTATGAAAATTGTGAAATTACCGTTTTGCCTTCGGAGAGGACTTTTCGCGTTTTAAGTCGGTTTTTTTATGTTCTAGGATGTTTTAGAATCGATTTTTCGTAAGGAATTCAATGGAAATATTGGTTTGTGTTGTTTATGAAATTTTTTGTGTGAAATGATCGTGAACTTTATGAGGGGTATTTTCATAATTTTGTCAAATTTTGTGAAAATTGATGAAATGATTTATTTGATTTACATTTGTTATTTTATGTGTTTGAATGGATTTTTCGAATCGTAACGTAAGCTCTAGGGTTGTTTTGATGTTAGGGGTATTTTGATAATTTGATCATTTTTAATGATTTTTATCGTAAAGCTTCTTTTTGGTCTGCAAGATAATGATTTCTAAGCTTTTGGGATTATATTTTCCTAGCGTAGCGTGGTTTCTACAATTTTATCAGTTCGAGATACCTCATCCGGATTTCTGAAATATTTCTGGTAACAAAATAAAGCAATGGAAATAACATCCATCATTGGGAATCATTGCGATTGGGTTGACAAGTTGATTAATCAGGCAGATGTAAAAATGGGGTGTCTACAGATGCCCCTCTTTGACAGAGGGTTGAAGCAAACTAGATAACAAATCTATTTTAGTAGATATTGCGATATCCGAATGCCAAAGCTAGTGACAGTTCATTTTGCGGCCTGATTTAACAATTCGTAAAGGTGTTCGGATCCTTGAGGGTAAAACTCTCCCCGAATTAAAAGGTTGCCAGGTCATCGAGTGAGAACTCTCACTTGCAGTGTCAGATCCTTGAATTTTAGAAAATTCTCCTTGACTGATGTAACAACTGTGCAAGTGTGTGGACTTAAAATCTGAGATAAATTTCAAAGAGTTTGAGTAAAATCTGAGCACAAAGTAAATATAAATTTGGTATAAACTGAGCATAATCTGAGCATAAAATGAGCATAATCTGAGCATAGACTGAGCATAAACTGAGCATAACTGAGCATAAACTGAGCATAACTAAGCATAATCTGAGCATAATTTGAACATAAACTGAGCATAATTCTGAGAAAACCCTTGGTGATAACTGAGTATAATTCCGAGAAAACCCTTGGTGGCATCTAAGCATAATTTCGAGAAAGTCCTCTGCGGCATCTGAGCATAATTCCGAGAAAGCCCTTGGCGGCATCTGAGCATAATTTCGAGAACACCCTCGACGACAATTGAGCATAATTTTGAGAAAACCCTCGGCGGCATCTGAGCATAGTTCCGAGAAAATCCTCAGCGGTAACTGAGCATAATTCTGAGAAAGTCCTCGGCGGCATCTGAACATAATTTCGAGAAAACCCTCGACGGTAACTAAGCATAATTCTGAGAAAACCCTCGGCGGCATCTGAGCATAATTTCGAGAACACCCTCGACGACAACTGAGCATAATTCCGAGAAAATCCTCGACGGCATCTAAGCATAGTTTCAAGAAAACCCTCGGCGGTAACTGAGCATAGTTCTGAGAAAACCTTCGGCGGCATCTGAGCATAATTCCGAGAAAACCCTCAGCGGCATCTGGCTGAGTAAAATTGAGACTAAAGGAATAAATCTGGGAAAGAACGATTGAAAATGAATCTGAAAAAGAGGGGTTGAATCTGGAAATGAATAGATCTGGGACATAATGAATGCCCTATCTCCTATATGTGAGATCCAAAATACTTTCGTTTGAACCTCAAGGTTTTATCCAAAAGTTTTATGAATAAAAAACCTGAGTTTTTATTTCTTTTGAACCTCAAGAGTTTTTCGAAAAACTGTTATCAAGAGGGTAACCTTAAGTTTGGGGTTTTCATTATCTTTTAGGATTAATATTGATCAAAAACAAAATGCCCCTAGTTTGACAATGAACATGGCATTGAAGATAATTGAACACATCATGCAAAAATAAAAAAAATGCCACTAGTATAAGGGGGAAAAGTTACATTAAAGAAGAAAGAAAATACCCTTGTATGAAGGTTTGAAATATTTGATTACCACAAGCGCAATAAAGACTCAACTTTTAATTTTGATAATTTTATTGAAGGTTTTGAGTAAGGCTCAAGAGAACAAAATTATTTTCTTTCGAGACTCATCATAGAATTCACCATTATCTCCCTTGGTTCACTTAGGAAAGTAAAATATTTCAGATTGATCGTAGATAAGATATTTGTGGCTTTCGAGTCTGTGCCTGATTTAAGCTAAGTATTGAACTTGATTACTCGGACTTCTCGGACTGCTCTTAGCTTTTAACTCCCCGAAGATTTTTTTCTATTTTTCTTTGTTGCTCTAACTTTTGCCTAGATTACCTTTTCAGGTTTTCAATCTAACGAGCTTGCTCTAACTTTTGCCTAGATCGCCTTTTCAGGTTTTCAATCTAGCGAGCCCCTTTTTTTTCTTTGCTCTGATTGTTGCCAAGATCGTCCTTTCGGATTTTCAACCTTGCGAGCTTGTCTTAATTTTTGCCTAAGTCGTCCTTTTCGGATTTTCAACTTAGCAGACTTTTTTTATTTTTTTATGGAATTGCTGTCTGATCATGTTTTGTATCTTCCCTGACTTTTTACACGGTACTTAGGAGGACTTTTATAGGTAAGCTTAGGACTGGATATAAAAAGAAAGGAATTTTGAGGCTCAAAAATCCAAATGCCCCTTGTGTGGCATTTTCTTTTAAATTGTTTTCTTTTTCCTTAAATTTTCTTTCCCATTTTGGATGATATTTCTTTTTCTTTTGAATTTTTTTCTTTTTAGATTTTTTTCATTGTCGGGGAATCTATTTTTTTTATTTTGATGTAGTCGAGCCTGAAGTAACTTCTCAGGTTGCCTACGTACCCTAGAATTTTGGGATCAGACCAAATGTAGTTCGAATTTTTCTCTCCCCTGGGTTAGGTGATCGGGTTGAGAAATAATTTTTTTTTTTTTTACTTTATTTTTTTGAAAAAAGACTGCAAAGGGCTAAGAAATGAGATATTGAATTGGGTAATAGGAGAATTGATTCGGCCAAAGATGGCCTCCTTAAATGTAGTTCCATTTGATTTGGTCAAGGTTGGTTGGTTCTGGTAAATCGATTCCATCATGATTTTGAAGTCTGATAGCTTTTCCTGGTAATATTTCCTTGATGATAAACGAACCTCCCCAATTTGGTTTGAACTTCCCTCTAGGGTCAAAGATAGATGTCCGATTCTCTTTGAGTACTAAATCCCCGACTTGTAAGTGACGGGCCTTGATATTTTTGTCAAACGCACGGACGACTCTTCTTTGATAAGCTTGCACGTGATACAACGCTCTTAGTCGTTTTTCTTCAATCAAATTCAATTCTTTATACTGTTGGCGAACCCAATCTGCTTCTGACAACTGACTTTCTAACAAGACCCTGAGAGACGGAATTTTCATTTCAACTGGCAAAACTGCTTCCATGCCATACACTAAGGAGTAGGGAGTAGCTCCAGTAGAGGATCGAATTGTAGTTCGATATGCCCATAGTGCAAATGGCAGTTTTTCTGACCAATCTCGATGTGATTGGCACATTTTTCTGATGATAGTCTTAAGATTCTTGTTAGCTGCTTCGACTGCTCCATTAGTCTGAGGGCGGTAAGGAGATGATTTGTGGTGTGAGATTTTGAACTTTGAACACAATTTAATGACCTCAACTTTGAAGTGTGACCCGTTATCGGAAATCAACTCCGAAGGTATCCCGTATCGACTGATGATGTTTGTTTGGATAAACTTTGCAACTCGAAACGCAGTGAGGACAGCATAAGAGGCAGCTTCGACCCACTTGGTAAAATAATCGATAGCAACTAGAATGTATTCATGCCCGTTTGATGTCTTAGGCGATATTTTACCAATAATGTCAATTCCCCAAACTGAGAATGGCCATGGTGAAGTCAGACCAACTAATTGAGATGGTGGCACATGTATAAGGTTCGCATGTATTTGACATTTATGACAGGTCTTGACCATGTGGTGACAATCTGTTTCCATCGTGGGCCAATAGTACCCTTGTCTCATAATTTTCTTAGCTAACATTTTCCCACTCATGTGTGGGCCATATTCTCCTGAATGTAGTTCAACCATTATCTGTTCAGCTTGATCTTCATCAACACACGACAAATGAATCCCATCATAAGACCTTTTGTATAAATTTCTTACGCACATGATGAATTGAGATGCTAATCTTAGTAGGGTTTGTCTTTCCTTCCTTGATACTTCTTCCGGGAATTCTTATTTTTCCAACACTTTCTTTATATCTATGTACCATGGCTTTCCATCAGGTAGTCGAGTAACAATGTTGATCTGATGGCAGTATGCGGGTTTGTCTTTGACTTCAATAGTGATCGGCCTCAATTCCATGCCAGGAGGTAAATGGATCATTGAAGATAAAGTTGCTAAGGAGTCAGCAAATCTGTTATCCTCCCTTGACAAGTGTTGGAACATGATAGCTTTAAACTTACTGACTAAGTTTAACAAATACTCATGATAAGGTTTCAACTTTTCATCCCTAGTCTTCCATTCTTCCAATGACTGATGTATGACCAAGGCTAAATCCCCAAAAACTTCAATTTCTGTAATGCCCAGGTTCAAAGCAGCTTCAAGCCCCGCGATGCATGTATCGTATTCAGCCGTGTTATTAGTGTTCGAAAAGGCTAATTTAATAGCGATATGAATGTGGCATCCTTCCGAAGAAAACAGGACTGCCCCTATTCCATACCCATTTTGATTGGCGGCTCCATCAAAGTACAACTGCCATGTTTGGCTCTGCGGTTCTTCTTTAACGTGCAAGATGTTCTCATCTGGGAATTGATCGACATGCCTTATTCCTTCTACTACAGGGTGATCTGCCAAGTATTCTGCTACAGCTCTCCCCTTGATAGATTTCTGTGTAACATGCGTGATGTCAAACTCTGATAGCAACAATAACCATCGCGCGGTTCTTCCTATCAACGCCGACTTCTAGAAAAGATACTTGAGAGGATCCATCCGAGATAACAGGATAATTGAATAAGATAACATATAGTGCCGGAGTCTCTGAGTAGCCCATACTAGTGCTAAGCAAGTTTTTTCGAGGGCCGAATACTTTCGTTCATACTCTAACATCTTTTTACTGATGTAGTATATAGCCTCTCTTTGCGAGTATCTTTGTCATACTGTGCAAACATGCATCCCATAGCTTTTTCTATGACTGACAGATAAAGAAGAAGTGGTTCACCCGGTGTAGGTGAAACCAAAATAGGTGGGTTTAAGAGATACTCCTTGACTTGATCGAAAGCCTTTTGACATTGCTCATTCCAAACTGTTGGTTCATTTTTCTTGAGAAGCTTGAAAATAGGTTCACAGACGTTGGTGAGTTGAGGGATGAATCTGCTAACATACTGGATTCTGCCCAAAAAACCTCGAATCTACTTTTCAGTCTCAAGTGGCGGCATATCTTGGATAGCTTTAATCTTCACAGGGTCTAATTCGATTCCTCTCTGACTGACCACAAATCCCAATACTTTTCCAGAAGTTGCTCCAAATACGTATTTTTGCGGGTTGAGGCGGAGTTGGTACTTTTGAATCCTTGTGAGAAACTTTTCTAACGTAGTAACGTGCCCCAGTTGTTCTTTAGATTTGACTATCATATCATCTACATAGACTTCAACTTCCTTGTGTATCATGTCATGTAGTAAAGTCGTGACTGCTCTTTGATAGGTAGCTTAAGCGTTCTTCAAACCAAAAGGCATTACCTTGTAGCAAAAGGTTGCCCACTGTGTGATGAACAATATTTTTTGCATATCTCGAGGATCCATTTTTATCTGATTGTACCCTGAAAATCCATCCATAAAGGACAACAAAGCGTGCCCTGTTGTACTATCACTAGGACATCAATGTGTGGTAAAGGAAAACTGTCTTTTGGACTTACTTTGTTTAGGTCTCTAAAGTCCACACACATCATAACTTTTCCATCCTTTTTCGGCACCGGGATGACATTGGCAATCCACTCAGGGTATTCTACTACTTTCAAAAATCCAGCGTTAATCTGCTTCGTAACTTCTTCTTTAATCTTCAAAGTGTATACACCCCATTTTTGCACTCTCCTGATTAATCAACTAGTCAACCCGATCGCAAAGGTTCCCAATGATGGATGTTTATTCCAATGCTTCATTTTATTACCAGATATGTTTCAGAAATCCGGATGAGGTATCTCGAACTGACAAAACTTAGAAACCACGCTACGCTAGGTAAATACGACCCCAGAAACATAGAAATCATCATCTTGCAAACCAAAAAGAAGCTTCACGATAAAAATCACTAAAAATGACCAAATTACCAAAATACCCCTAACATCAAAACAACCCTAGAGCCTACATTACGCTTAGGAAAACCCATTCAAACACATAAAACAACAAATTGAAACCAAATAAATCATTTCACCAATTTTCACAAAATTTGACAAAATTACGAAAATACCCCTCATAAAATTCATGATCATTTCACACAAAAAATTTCATAAATGATAAAAATAAACTTTTTCATTGAATTCCTTACGAGAAACTGATTCCAAAACATCCTGGAACATTGAAAAACGACTTAAAACGTAAAAAATCCTCTCCAAGGGCAAAACGGTAATTTCACAATTTTAATAATTAAAATTTTTGAAATTAATAAATAAATTATTAAATAATGTAAAGTGAAACATTAATAAAATTAATTATAAAATTTAAACCAAAAAATTGATCAATCAGGCTTTCAAGAAAAATTGTTGATGGTTCGCAAGATATTTCTTTAAGGACTAGAGTCAATCAAGCAAGACTAAAGTCAAGATATTAAAGTCAATCAAATAAGGCTAAAGTCAAAATTAAAGTCAATTAAGTAAGACTAGAGTCAAGTATTAAAGTCAATCTCATAAGACTAAGGTCAAAACCCTAAATCAAAATCCTAATCTAAACTAATCAAGTCAATCTCATAAGACTAAAGTCAAAATCCTAAAACCCTAAAGACTAAGTCAAAATCTTAATTGAAACCCTAAAAGAAACCCTAATCAAACCCTAATGCTTCTAAAAACTTTATAAATAGGAGCCTCCACACCCTATTTTCGTATCAAAGAAAAAACCCTATGAAAAGTAGGTGAAGAAGCCTCCACAACCTCTCCAAAACCCTAATTTTGGAGCCTCAACTCCTTACCTGACACCCTTGCTCTGATTTTAGCCTAAAAAACACCCAAAAAACTCTTTAAAACATCCCAAAAATTCACAACAAATTCGAAGCACCCAGATCCAAGAAGGAGATACCGTACCTCGGAGATCAGAAATCAGATCCGGAGAGATAGAACGAAATAAGGAATACGGTACAAGGAGCCGTTTTCACCAGATCTGAGGGAATAACACTTTTGCAGATCAAAGGTAAGCTTTTTATTATTATTTTTTAATTTAGGTTTGTTATTAGCGATGTAGATTTATTTGGGATAAGTAGAGACCGGCAATGGCCGGGCGGGGTTGGTGCCTAACACCTTCAAACCCCGTAACATGATCCCCGGATTCAAATTTTCTGTAGTAGATTAGTTTTTATCCATTTTAGAGTCAGTTTGGTTCCTATACCACAATAACTACGTGGCGACTCCCAAACCTCAAGGGTCAAAAGCGGATCCACGCACCCCGCGGATCGAGGGCGCTTTCAGTGGCGATTCCACTGGGGACTATTGAGGATCAAACTTGAAAAATCCCAAGTATGGGAGCATTGCCAAGATGACCTAGTTTTTTTTTTATTTAGTTTGATTTATTTTATTTATTTTTTCTATTTATTTTTTTTTTTTGTCTTGATTGTAGATGATTTTGGGTATTGCATTTTTTTTTCCAATTAAGGATCACTTTTTGATGACCCCTAAATAATGAAAGATTCAAATTGACATATGAAAATGATGGAATGATGAAGGTTGGGACAGTAATGTTAAAACGTTTTTACAAAATATTCTAGTGAGAATTAAGTCTGGGAACCTATTAATAAAATGTAGATCTCATCGAGTAGATTAATTTAGAACTTGAGTTCACTCAATTTCGTTATCGGAAGTCTTAGATATCATCGATGCAAGTTCAATCTGTAAATTTGGAATTGTTGCTGAATGAAGGTTGGGACAGCAATGTTAAAACGTTTTCACAGAATATTCTAGTGAGAATTAAGTCTGGGAACCTCTTAGTAAAACGTAGATCTCATCGAGTAGATTAATTTAGAACCTAAGTTCACTCGATTTCGTTATCAGAAGCCTTAGATATCATCGATGCAAGTTCAATCTGTAAATCTGGAATTGTTTCTGACTGAAGGTTAGGACAGCAACGTTAAAACGTTTTTATAGAACATTCTGTTGAGAATTAAGTCTAGGCACCTATTAATAAAATGTAGATCTCATCGAGTAGATTAATTAAAACTTGAGTTCACTCGATTTCGTTATCGGGAGCCTTAGATATCATCGATGTAAGTTCGGATTGTATTTTCTAATTCACAGAAAATTCGAATTTATCTAATGTTAGCACAATTAATGTTCTTTAGAGTGAGCTCATCTCAACCATTGTCATTCTATCATCAATGTAACATCTATTGGAATCTCGATTTATTTTGGATCACCCAAAAATAACCCCTTATTAGACCATAGACAACAAATTTATGGGCTTTTTTAATGTTGGATCAGATTAATTATTATTTGTGTTATATGCCCATATAATGTGCCATGATCTCTACAGATATATTTGTGATGTGTTTGCTTTCATCTTAATTTCGATGTGATGGGTTTTGTATTATTTTCTTGATCAATATTCATTTGATATCCATATGTGATGACATAATCTGGCCCATGGGCCCATGTGTTTGAAAAAGGCCCCGGGCACACCCCACCCTGTTTTGCACACACCACATGCACGTTTACTGTTTTGCACACTTACACGTCCTATATAGCCAACGTGGCACTAGTGCGTGGCCCGATATCTTCGGAGATGCGACGTCATTCATGAAAACCACAACTCCAGTCACGTACCTTAGGGTATATCAAACTGGGGCATCAATACCATCTAATCAGGTGATTTTGAGAGATGTATTGATGCACCCAAGCTGGAGTGACCTGAGCCTTTGACCTATTGTGAGCCACACAGTCACATGTCCCGATTACCAACGTAATACTAGTACGAGGTCGGTCCCCTTGTGGGATGCCAAACCATTTATGAAAGCTACAACTCTTGACTTGTACCCTGTAGGTATAAAAGATAATCTAAGTATATCAATTGCACTTCTTGGTCAAAACCGGTGCCTAAGCAAGATCTTGCCCCGCTGTACCCTACTGTATGAGGGGGATAGACTACGTCTATTCTAGACGAGAGGTATTTAAGTGGGCCCTTACTCAGCATTGTGCGCCACCTCTCAACTGGAGATCAAACTGGCTGTTTTTGACTTCAGAGAAGTGAATTGAGGTTTTAAATTATCACCTATACGGTATATCAAACCAAGTCACCACGTATCGAAAGGTATATAGGTGTGCTTGGGTAAGAGCGGCCAGATAAAAATGCATTGCACGTAGTAAGCTTAGAGTCTAGAAACTTTCCCAGTAGGTCACGACTCGAACTTATCGTGGGTGTTCCCGGGTTGTTTATTAAATGGAGCCTGTTGATTGATGAATGTATGTGAGTGATGTGAATGGTGTAGATCAGAGTGTATGATTGTCCTCAAGGATCAAATGTTGTTTTTGAAAATTAAAATGGGTGCACCGACCCAATAAAGAATCCATTCTTTTACAATAATGACCCAGTCCATCTCGATCCAACGATCATTATGGGCCGAGCCATTTGAATCAAAATGAAATTCAAACTTCTTTCTGATTCGGATTTTAAACCTATTTTAAAAGAAGAAAAATGTTTTCCAAAAGAAAAATATTTTTCAGAAGAGAAATGCTTGTCAAAAGTGAAATATTTTTCGGAAGAATAAGATTTTCCAAAAGGAAATGCTTTCCTAAAAATTTTTCTAAAAGAAAATGTTTTCTAAAAAAAAGAAAAGGAAAAAAAAATATTTTTCAGAAAAAAATGATTTACAAAAAATCTATTTTTGCATGAAAAATTATTGAAATATGCTTGTGGAAGTTGTTATTCAATGAAAACATTATTTGTCAATATTTTTCAAGAGTGCAATAAAATTATTTTTCTGAATAATCATTACATTAATGAATTGTTTAATGGATTGGTGCACAAAATTCAATAAAATTTCAGGGTTCATTTAAAATGTTATCAAGGGGGTGACACTGAAATTGGTTAAATTCACCTTCAAAGAGGTTTAAGGGTTATCATTGTGTCTAAGCTCAATCGTCCATCGTCTAGCTAGGATTGTAAATCCGGTCAGTTAAAGTAAACGTCAATATCAAATCAATAGTCAGAAATGACCTCAAAATTTCTCAACATCGTCCAGTTGTTCTTTGAAGATCATAGTACTTCAATCCTACCGGTTATAAGCAATATCTCAGTCCTCAGTCCTAATCAAACTCGTGTGGGTACTTGTCTTGAGTTTTCATGAGTCATTTGGGTTAGCTCGAGTCCTTTTTTCCAGCAAGGTCATGTCTTCCTTAGATTGAGTCTACTCTTTCCTATTGAGTCAAGTTAGTTCATCGAGTCTATAGAGGTGTCTGTTGCCCCATCTAAAATTGATTGGATAAAAGAAATTTTTGAATACCTCGAGCACATTAACGAATTAACTAATAATTTGATAGATTTCATTTCTGAACAATAAGATAAGAGTCGGGCTCAACCTTTAATCGAGAAAGGAAAGGTCTTTGACCTCGAAACAAAAAATAATTCCTAAAGAGATTCAAATAGAAACCATCTTATCCCGAAAGGAACACGAGGGGATAATGAATTTACTCAGAAATTTCAAAAGACTTGTTCGTGTGATCATATGAGGGTATGTTAGGTACAAGCTTGGGTGTTGTTCAACACGGAATAGATACTCGTCTATATCGATGGAATTAAAGAAGATGTTATAAAATGTATCAGCACTATCCTTACTACATCTTGAGTTTCAAATCACATATTATCAGTCGATATGGGGGTACCTTTTGAACTGATCTCTGATAATGGGTCGTACTTCAAAGCATAATCATTACTCTATGTTTAAAGTTGAAGATCCGGAAGCACAAATCATCTCCCTACCGTCCTCAGATCAATGGAACGGTTGAAGCAGTTAGTAAGAGTCTCAAGACTATCATCAAGAAAATGTGTCAATCACATCAAGATTGGTCAGAAAAATTATCATTCACGCTATGGACATATCGAACTTCAATTCGATCCTCTACTGGAGCTACTCCCTACTCCTTAGTGTATGGCATGGAAGCAGTCTTGCCAGTTGAAATAGAAATTTCGTCTCTCAGGGTCTTGTTGGAAAATCATTTGTTAGAAACAGATTGGATTCGTCAGCAGTATGAAGAATTAAACTTGATCGAAGAAAACGAGTTAAAGCCCTATACCATGTGCAAGCTTATTTAAGAAGAGTCACCCGTGCATTTGACAAAAAGGTCAAAGCTCATCATTTACAAGTCAAGGATTTAAGTATCAGACTTCAAAGAAAATTGAACACTCCTCCTCGACTATAGGAGAAAGTCTGAACCCAATTGGAGAAATTCATTCATTAAGGAAATACTGTCTGGAAAAGTCGTCAGACTTCAAGATCATGATGGAAGTGAACTACTAGAGTCAACCAACCTTGACCGGATCAAATGGTACTACATTTAAGGAGGCCATCTTTGGCCGAATCAATTTTCCTGCTACCCAGTTCATTATGTCCTTTCTCAGCCCTTTGCAGCTTTTTCAAAAAAAAAATAATAATAATAAAAAAAAAATAATGCCTTTTTCTTTCTCAGTCCGATCACCTAACCTAGGGGAGGGAAAATCTGAACTACGTTTTGGTCTGATCCCAAAAATTTGGGGTACGTAGGCAACCTGAGAAGTTACTTCAGGCCCGACCACATCAAAATAAAAAAATATATATAGATTCCCCGACAAAGGAAAAATCTAAAAAGAAAAAAATTCAAAAGAAAAAGAAATATCATCCAAAATGGGGAAGAAAGTTCAAGAAAAAATTTTAAATGAAATGCCACACAAGGGGCATTTGGGTTTTTGAGCCTCAAAATTCCTTTCTTTTTATGCCTAGTCCCAAGCCTACCTATAAAAGTCCTCCTAAGTACCGTGTGAAAAAGTCAAGGAGGGTAGCGAAGCATGATCAGACAGTAATTCTAGAACTTCAGAGGAGAAGAAAAAGATTAAAAAAAAAAATAAAAAAAAATGAAGAAGCCTGCTAAGTTGAAAACCCGGAAAGGGCGACTTAGGCAAAAATTAAGGCAAGCTCGCAAGGTTGAAAATCTGAAAGGACAACTTTGGCAACAATTAGAGCAAAGAAAAAAGAAAAAGCTCGCTAGATCGAAAACCTGAAAAGGCGATCTAGGCAAAAGTTAGTGCAAGCTCGATAGATTGAAAACCTGAAAAGGCGATCTAGGCAAAAGTTAGACCGACAAAGAAAAACAGAAGAAAATCCTAAGTTGAGAGTGGTTCGAGCTGAAACATCAGAACTCCGAATAATCAAGTTCAATACTCAACTTAAACCAGGCATAGATTCAGAAGCCACAAGTATCTTATCTACGATCGATCTGAAAATTCTTACTTCCCCAAGTGAACCAATGGAGAGAAGGGTGAATTCTAGGATGAGTCTCAAAAGGAAATATTTTGTTCTCTTGAGCCTGACTCAAAATCTTCAATAAAATTAATCAAAATTAAAAGTTGGATCTTTATTGCGCTTGTGGTAATCAAATATTTCAAACCTTCATACAAGAGGAATTTTTATTTTTCCTTTAAATTATGTAATTTCCCTCCTTATACCAGGGGCATTTTTTAATGATGTGTTCAATTATTTTCAATGCCATGTTTATTGTCAAACTAGGGACATTTTGTTTTTGGAGCAATGTTAATCCTAAAAACCTCAAACTTAAGGTTACCCTTTTGATAACAGTTCTTCAAAAAACTCTTGAGGTTCAAAAGAAATAAAAACTCAGGTTTTAAATTCATAAAACTTTTGGATAAATCCTTGAGGTTCAAACAAAAGCACTTCGGATCTCACATTTGACTGTGTCCAGAGATCAACTAATATGGTATTCCCAGATCCAATCATTCTTGGATTCGATCATTTCTCTTCCAGATTCAGTATCTTCCAGATTTATTCAATTCACTATGATCAGTCTTTTCCAAATTCATTCATTCTTTCCCAAAAGTCCTTCATTCCTTCGCCAATTTTGCTCAGTTGCCGCCAAGGGTTATCTTGGATTTTGCTCAGTTTCCGCCAAGGGTTATCTTGGATTTTGCTCAATTGCCGCCAAGGGTTAACTTGGATTTTGCTCAGTTGCCGCCAAGGGTTATCTTGGATTTTGCTCAGTTTCCACTAAGGGTTATCTTGGATTTTGCTCAGTTGCCGCCAAGGGGTTATCTTGGATTTTGCTCAGTTACCGACGAGGGTTTACTCGGAATTATGATCAATTTATGCTCAATTATGCTCAGTCTATGCTCAGTTTATGTCTAATTTATATTCACTTTGCGCTTAGATTTTACTCAAATTTACCTCAGATTTTTGAGTCCACACACTTGCACAGTTGTTACATCAGTCAAGGAGAATTTTTTAAAAATTCAAGGATCTGACGTTGCCAGTGAGAGCTCGCGCTCAAGGACCTGACAACCTTTTAGTTCGGGGAGAGTTTACGCTCAAGGATCCGAACGCCCAGACGAATTGCTAAATCAGGCTGCAAAATGAACTGTCACTAGCTTTGGCATTCGGATATCGCACTATCTACCGAAATAGATTTGCTATCTAGTTTGCTTCAACCCTCTGCCAAAGAGGGGCATCTGTAGACACCCCATTTTTGCACTCTCCTGATTAATCAACTCGTCAACCCGATCGCAAAGGTTCCCAATGATGGATGTTTATTCCAATGCTTCATTTTATTACCAGATATGTTTCAGAAATCCGGATGAGGTATCTCGAACTGACAAAACTTAGAAACCACGCTACGCTAGGTAAATACGACCCCAGAAACATAGAAATCATCATCTTGCAAATCAAAAAGAAGCTTCACGATAAAAGTCACTAAAAATGACCAAATTACCAAAATACCCCTAACATCAAAACAATCCTAGAGCCTACATTACGCTTAGGAAAACCCATTCAAACACATAAAACAACAAATCGAAATCAAATAAATCATTTCACCAATTTTCACAAAATTCGACAAAATTACGAAAATACCCCTCATAAAATTCACGATCATTTCACACAAAAAAATTCATAAATGATAAAAATCAACTTTTTCATTAAATTCCTTACGAGAAACTGATTCCAAAACATCCTGGAACATTGAAAAACGACTTAAAACGTAAAAAATCCTCTCCAAGGGCAAAACGGTAATTTCACAATTTTAATAATTAAAATTTTTGAAATTAATAAATAAATCATTAAATAATGTAAAGTGAAACATTAATAAAATTAATTATAAAATTTAAACCAAAAAATTGATCAATCAGGCTTTCAAGAAAAATTATTGATGGTTCGCAAGATATTTCTTTAAGGACCCCTCCATTTGGGGGTCCAAAGAATCAAAGATATAATAGAGGGGGGTTCTCCAAAAATTTAAAGTCAATCAAGCAAGACTAAAGTCAAGATATTAAAGTCAATCAAATAAGACTAAAGTCAAAATTAAAGTCAATTAAGTAAGACTAGAGTCAAGTATTAAAGTCAATCTCATAAGACTAAGGTCAAAACCCTAATCTAAACTAATCAAGTCAATCTCATAAGACTAAGGTCAAAACCCTAAATCAAAACCCTAATTTAAACTAATCAAGTCAATCTCATAAGACTAAAGTCAAAACCCTAAAACCCTAAAGACTAAGTCAAAACCCTAATTGAAACCCTAAAAAAAACCCTAATCAAACCCTAATGCTTCTAAAAACTTTATAAATAGGAGCCTCCACACCCTATTTTCGTATCAAAGAAAAAATCCTAGGAAAAGTAGGTGAAGAAGCCTCCACAACCTCTCCAAAACCTCTCCAAAACCCTAATTTTGGAGCCTCAACTCCTTACCTAACACCCCTGCTCTGATTTTAGCCTAAAAAATACCCAAAAACCTCTTAAAAACATTCCAAAAATTCATAACAAATTCGAAGCACCCAGATCCAAGAAGGAGATACCGTACCTCGGAGATCAGAAATCAGATCCGGAGATAGAACGAAATAAGGAATACGGTACAAGGAGCCGTTTTCACCAAATCTGAGGGAATAGCACTTTTGCAGATCAAAGGTAAGCTTTTTTTTATTATTTTTTAATCTAGGTTTGTCATTAGCGATGTAGATTTATTTAGGATAAGTAGAGACCGGCAATGGCCGGGCGGGGTTGGTGCCTAACACCTTCAAACCCCGTAACATGATCCCCGGATTCAGATTTTCTGTAGTAGATTAATTTTTATCCATTTTAGAGTCAGTTTGGTTCCTAGACCACAATAACTAGGTGGCAACTCCCAGACCTCAAGGGTCAAAAGCGGATCCGCGCACCCCGCGGATCGAGGGCACTTTCACAAAGTCCATTCCGGCTTTATACGTCGAAGTCTCTGTTTGATTGGTCGAGCATCAGGATATAACGGAATCCGATGTTGAACAATAACTGTGCTTACTCCCGGCATATCCTCGTAAGACCACGCGAACACGTCTTTAAACTTTCTGAGCAAGTCTACTATCCCTTTACGTTCATTGGGAGATAAAGTGACCGCAATCCGAATTTCTTGAGGACTTTCTTTTGTTCCAAGGTTGGTAACCTCTACTTTCTCTATTAGAGGTTGAGCCCGACGTTCATTTTCTTGTTCAAGTAATTTGATTATTTCAAGAGGAGGTTCTTCATCAGAAGATTCTCCCTCCGAAGCCAGATTATTAGTTAAATTATTATTGGACTCGGGGTAATCAAAAATTTCTTTCATTTCATTGAAAAGAGATGGGGTAACATGACTCATTGCAGACTTGACAGACTCACTTGACTCAGCAGGAAAAATAAACTCACTAAAATAACAGACTCAGCAGAAACAATTAACTTATTCGACTCAACAGAAATAAAGGACTCAACTGGCATGTCAGACTGAACAGGACTAACGGGACTAATAGACCCAGCCTTGACGTGCAACACACGACTAATTACATGACAGTTAGAGAGACACTCAACAGCGGGTTTGATTACAGATTGAGGATTTGGGATCCCCTTCTCAACTGACAACACTAGGACACTGTGATCTTCAATGAATAGCTGATCAATGTTGAGGGAATCCAGGTCGAGCTGCCAGTCTTCAACTTTCTTTCTTTAACTTCTGTGCTTGCTTCCTTTTCAGGCCATTTCATGCCAAAGAAGATTTCAAACCCCAGCAGACGAGTGCCTGTGATGTGATCAATGAACGGTTCTGGGAACCCACAGTAACGGAAGTCTTCTCTTTCTTTCACAAAGTAGCCATTGAGGGTCTTTCGATAGGGTTTCATTTTAATGAGATCCGTGGTGCGCCTTTGCCTTTTTGAAATTGCCTTGTCCCGCTTTGTCTTCTAGTATCAGGCTCAATCTTCCTTAGTAGGCTTATATCCTAGCCCGAATGTGCCAACGACTTCTTTAATCACTGATGCCTCTTTGATACCTTGTTGCTTGCGACCTAGGCCCATACATGGAAAAAATCTCATTTTTTTGAATATATTGGCCATATAACAGTTAGAGGTGTTCTCAATAGGGAAATATTCTTTCACCGAATGATCCCATTGAACTGAGCAGATCTTCTCGAATTCGAACCTGCTAAGTTCTATTCCCTGTTGTTCTGGCTGGATTTCAAGTAGTGGCTCATTCTTGGTATCAGTACTATTTACAATTCCTACAATTTTAACATCTCCATGAAGAGTAATTACTTGTCCATCCTTGATAAACTTGACCTTCTGGTGCAGCGTGGAAGGGATAGCTTTGATTTGGTGTAACCATGGCCTCCCTAACAGTAAATTGAAAGAAGACTAGATATCAATGACTTGAAATTCCATAGGAAATTCTGCTATGCCTGTGGACAATCGAAGATGCAAAATTCCCAGTACATCCCTCTTGGTGTTATCATAGGCCCTAACGTCTTGATTAGTGGGTTTGAGGTCTTCAGCTTTAAACCTGAGACAAGTAGCCGTCTTCAAAGGGTAGACATTTAGTGCACTCCCGTTATCAATCAAAACCAGAGGTACCCTCATCCCGTTACAGTCAACTGTAATGTGCAACGGCTTAGTGTGGCTTGCCCCTTCTTTTGGGAGATCTGAGTCCGAGAAGGATAGGATATTCTCCATGTAAGTTGCCCCTACTATACTGTCCAATTGATCTGGAGAAGTATCAAGGGAGACTTGGGTTGTGTTTAGTGCTTTGAGAACAGCTTCCCTATGAGCAGTAGAAGCCATAAGTAAATCCCATATTGAGATATTGGCCCCTGATTTCTTCAACTGCTTGATAACAGAGTTATCTTCTTCGATGCTTTCTTTGATGAGATCTTCTCTTTTTTTTCTTGCCAGGGTTACAGGATTATCAACATACTTGTGGTTTAAAAACTCTTTCCCCTCGAGTCATATGTCTAACTTCATCATAAGATAGGGAGAATGGCTCATCTTCTTCCGTTAACAAGTATGGATCTTCATCTGTCAAAGGTATAAGGCTTTTCAGGTTCATTTGAGCCAACAGGTAACTAGTGAATGCGGGACTACTGTAGTGAGGTGGGGATAAACAATATGTATCATCCGAGGTTAAATCAAATGGTTCATAGTTCGTAGTGAAAACCTCATCAGTGAAAGCTATCCCGATAAGGGGGTAACTAGGTGGTTTGACTTGGATTGGATGGATAAGAGAGACGGGGTCGAATGGCAATGGGGTGTGAGAAACCATGTTCAGGGTTGGTGGAGGTTGATAGGTAGGTAGTGGATTACTGGTGACATTTGGTGGGCTAGGGATTGTGACCTTTTTGTTGTCAATAAGGTTTTGAATGGCATGGCGCAAGGTGATACATCGATTCGTGTGATGGCCAGGGTTTTGATGAAACTCGCAGAACAAGTTAGAATTGTGTCCAGCTGGCAAGGGATTAGGTAAAGGTCCGGGTTGGATAGGGGTAAGAAGCCCTTTTTTCATCAATTTGTGAAGTGCTATAGTAAGACTCATCCCTAAATTGGTAAACTGACGCGGAGTTCGAGGTTGACTTGGGTGAACCTGGTTATTAGTCCGGGCTGGGGGTTGAACTGGGGTAGCTGACGTGTTGGCTATGTAGACGTGGTTGGTACTAGGTTTGGGAATATAGGGTTTCTTAGACTTGTTATCTGAGGGGTTAGAAAAAACCCCAGAGGCAAATGCATACTCGAGTTGGCTTCCGGCTTGTAGTAAGGACTCAAAAGTAGGGAGATATTGGGCCACTAGGTGCTGAGCATATCCTTGTGAGAGGTTCTTTAGGATAATCGCTACTTGTTCCTTCTCCGTAGGTCTATCCCACATTTGAATAGCCTTGGCCCTCCAGCGACCAATGAAATCAGTGAATGTCTCCCCATTTTTCTGTTTAGTTGCTTCCAAATCCCTTCTTGAAGTCTCAATCTCGGTATTGTACTTATACTGATGCCAAAAGGCCTTTGACATGTTTTCCCATGTACCCACAGTAACTGGATCTTGAGACATCAGTCAACGTAGTGCTGATCCTGATAAAGTTCTTTGAAACAGTAACGTCATCTGTTCGTCGTTGAGCCCCATAGTGCGCATGTTGGTAACATACACCTTAAGATGTGTTTTCGCACACCCTGTCCCACTGAACTTGTCCATTTCAGGCATCACAAACTTCTCTAGCAAATGGATTCTAGGGATGCGGTTCAGAGCTTCAATGCCTGCTGCAATTTCATCAATACCCTTTATACTCTTCATAGCTGACTCCAATTGAGACATTCTGCTAGATAACGCCGGATTTTCATCAACATACTCTTCGTTTCCGTCGAGTTCGAAGACTTCACGTGGATGTTTATCTTCTACCTTTTTTCCCTTTGGGTCATCTAGAGGATTACCCGTCGATTCCGAGGTCTGTTCTAACACTTCCACTTTGCCTTTTATACTGTTGATATCATTGGCAAAGGCTGCCAAGATCTTACGAATCTCTGTGAGCTCAGATTCTGACGTCATTTCTATTTGTTGACTTGGTACTGTGGCTCGTTCTAACCGACTGGACTTATGACTCCAACTAGGAGGTGGACGCTTGAGTTTGGGCGCAATGATAATCCTATATGACCCCATCAAAGGTAGATTTAGTCAATTTCAGTATTACCCTCTTGATAACATTTTAAAGAATCACTTTATTGAGGTTTGTGCACCAATCCATTAATTAATCCATTTACACAACGAACATTTAAAGAAGAAATAAATATTTATTTGAAAGAAAAAAATAACTTTATTGAAAATGACAAAGAAATGTTCTCATTAAAAATATCTTTCAACAAATTTGACTTGAACTATTTTTACATGGACGCTTGGCTTTGTCTTGATGGTCATCAGGATTGCTGTCAGGCTTGACCCTCTTGGCTCTAACAACTGGCTCTTTGAATTCTGCTGGTCCGTCTGGATACCCTAAGATGCACTTATTCCAAGCTTTCTCAATGAGGTGTACTAACTTTTCAGTCAAAGGCTCGGGGGGGAAGAAAGCTTTGTGCTGAGGTAAAGATAACTCTATAGGTACGTCATACTGTTCTGGGATCAGATTAGGATGGTAAAAAGATGTTTCTTCTAAACCAATCAGACAGACATAATAGGATCCTTTGGTTCCTAGAACAGGGGGATCAGTCATCCACCAAGGGTACCTAAAACCGATATGATAGGCAAGGCGAGAGTCTAACCATTTGCTCCAAGCTTTGACTGAGTTGTGACGCACTAACAGGTTTCTCTTGGAAAAGTGTTCTGGCTCATATTCGAGGTTTGAGGGAACATCTACGATTTTGAGACGATCACAAAGCCACATATAGAGTAAGTAGGGGCTTCCTTTGAAGCTTTCCCGCTCACCATTTTTTATAGCATCTAAACCTGAGAAAGTTTCAGCTAGAATGAGAGGTACCGGGTTGGCTTTCCTTGAGAGTTGAGAGGCTATATCTATGAAGGACTCAGGGATAGTTTGGCTATCACTATTAGATGTTAGTATGTATTGGGCTAGGATTCTTAGACACAATCGATAGTCTCCAGTGGCTCGCCTGGCTTCTGGTTTTACATTGATAGGATGACTGCGGGAGCGATACGGGCCCAGTAAAGATACTGAGTCCAATCTCTCGTTATGAACTAAGGCCTTGGTTTCTTCCTTGGAAATGTTCAGTCTTGTAGCAAGGTCACCAGAATATCCGGTCTTCAATGAGGGTCTGACTAGAGGTCCTGAAGTGGATATCCTCATGATGCCACAATAATCCTCGTGAGTGGGGCACAAGTGCATATACCCCATATGGAATATATGAAGATAGGGGTTCCATCGCTTAGCCATAACACGTAAGAGGTTCCAGTCTATCTCAAACTCATAGAAGTAAAGAGCGCTCCTCAACATGAATCTTCCAAAATTGATCTTCTCTACAGGGTGCATCCCTATGACGGTTGTTTTGACTAACTGGTCGATCGGGTTATTGCTAGCGGCTAACATCCAGGTTTGACACAAAAGGGTATTTTAGTACTCTTCCAAGGTCCATGTAAAAGATCAATTTTTTATTTTCTTTTGGAAAATCTTGTTCTTATGAAAACTATTTTCTGGAAAACTTTTTTTCTTAGAAAATATATTTTCTAGGGAATAACACTTTTTCTGGAAAACACTTCTTTTGAAAAACACTTTTTCTGGAAAATACTTTTCCTTCGTAAACCATTTTTCTTCTTTGAAAATTTGATTTCTATTTCAATTTAAATGGCTCGGCCTCCCATGATTGTTGGATCGGGATGGACTGGGTCATTATTGTAAAAGAATGGATTCTTTATTGGGTCGGTGCACCCATTTTAATTTTCAAAAATAACATTTTTGATCCTTGAGGACAATCATACACTCTGATCTCATCATTCACATACATTCATCAATCAAAAGGTTTCATTCAATAAACAACCCGGGAACACCCACGATAAGTTTGAGTCGTGACCTACAGGGAATGTTTCTAGACTCTAAGCTTACTACGTGCAATGCATTTTTATCTGGCCACCCTTGCCCAAGCATACTGATGAGAATGCAAAATACCATATTTTTCTCCTTTAATGTTTAGTCCTTTATACATATTTGGTGCCTAAATGTACTCATTATTCATTTATTTTGACTTAGGATGCAAATGGAGGTGTTAAGTGCAAAACGAAATTAATTGGGCGATTTTGGACAGTTTCGATATCACTTCGTAATCTGGGCATAACGCTCTCATCCGAATTCCAATTGAGATGATTTAAAATGCTATGGAATGCTAAGTAAAATATCTACAACTTTCATGTTTTAAGTTTTAAAAGATATATTGACCGTATCAAGGTTGAAATCGGACTTGAAGTTGCTGCACCTGCACTGTTGACGCGGATTTGATACGGTTTATTTGAGAAAGTCTCCAAATCTGGTGCATGAAAATTCAAATTTAAAACACAACTTTCCTAGTTATATTAGGACTTTATTTTATTTTTAATATTTTTCCTTAATTAGCTAGATTGGGATATTGTTATTGAATAATATTTTTAGGAGATTTTTTAGGCTTCTAAGGAGGAAAAATAACGAGTAGAAGAAAAGAGACTTGAAGAAGATATCTCTCCTCCATTCTTCTCTAATTTTTCTTTTGGGAGTTTTGATTATGGCTTTATGTAGCTAAACTTTTCTAATTGGTCGAAGGAAACGGAAGCCTGGGAATCAATAAAAACTGTGAGATCTAATTGATTTTTATTGTTCAATTTATGCTTTGAGTATTGGATGTTCTTCTATGCCTATTTTCATTGTCTCGTTTAATTACTAGGAGGCCTACTAGCTTATTATTCTTTGCAATCTACTGTTAGGTTAGATATCAAATCCGTAATTGTTTGATCCCTCTAATTTATGAATCAAGTAAGATTTAATGATTTGCTGCGTCAGAAATTATTAGATCTTAGGAAGAACACTCGACTAAATTAAATACAACTGCTTGTGTTTGTATTGTTTAGCTTCATCAATCTCTCTAATTCTTAAGGCTACTACTAGATTAAACCTTTAACGCTTATTTTGGGTTGTTTAGTAGTTAGGGTTAATTAGATCACTTGTTTTCTATTTAACTATGATTAAGGAGAGATAGGAAAATAATTCCAACGGTGAATATTCAAACTGTGAATTGATATATACTTGCATCGATGATCAGTTGTAAAATTCCTATGGTGGAAGTTGACTTAGACCAATGTTTGTTCTTTTGATTGATTTTAATTCTTTTATTTGAATTGTTCCTTAGTTATTTTTCTTAAAATTATTTTCGTTATACTTGAAACCCCCCTTTTTATTCACATAGCATAAAAACTAGGCTAGATACTCTCTGTGGGAACGATCCTTACTCGCACTAATGCATTTATATTTTAGGAGTATAGATTTTATTTTTGGTTACATGCGATAGCACACCAAACTTTTGATGAGAATGCAAAATACCATATTTTTCCCCTTTAATGTTTAGTCCTTTATACATATTTGGTGCCTAAATGTACTCATTATTCTTTTATTTTGATTTAGGATGCAAATGGAGGTGTTAAGTGCAAAACGAAATTAATTGGGCGATTTTGGACAGTTTCGATATCACTTTGTAATCTGGGCATAACTCTCTCATCCGAACTCCAATTGAGATAATTCAAAATGTTATGGTACGATAAGAAACATATCTACAACTTTCATGTTTTGAGTTTTAAGAGATATTGACTGTATCAAGGTCAAAACCGGGCTTGAAGTTACTACACCTACACTGTTGACGCTAATTTGACGCGGATTTGATACGATTTATTTGAGAAAGTCTCCAAATCTGGTGCACGAAAATTCCAATTGAAAACACAACTTTTCTAGTTATATTAGGACTTTATTTTAATTTTAATATTTTTCCTTAATTAGTTAGATGGGGATATTGTTATTGAAGAATATTTTTAGGAGATTTTGTAGGCTTCTAAAGAAGGAAAAATAACGAGTAGAAAGACTTGAAGAAGATATCTCTCTGCTCCCTTCTTCTCTAATTTTTCTTTTGGGAGTTTTGATTATGGCTTTGTGTGGCTAAATTTTTCTAATTGGTCGAAGGAAACGGAAGCCTGAGAATCAATAAAAACTGTGAGATCTAATTGATTTTTATTGTTCAATTTATACTTTGAGTATTGGATGTTCTTCTATGCCTATTTTCATTATTGTCTCGTTTAATTACTAGGAGATCTACTAGCTTATTATTCATTGCAATCTACTGTTAGGTTAGATATCAAATCTGTAATTGTTTGATCCCTCTAATTTATGAATCAAGTAAGATTTAATTATTTGTTGCGTCAGAAATTATTAGATCTTAGGAAGAACAATCGACTAAATTAAATACAACTGCTTGTGCTTGTATTATTTAGCTTCATCGATCTCTCTAATTCTTAAGGCTACTACTAGATTAAACCTTTAACGCTTGTTTTGGGTTGTTTAGTAGTTAGGGTTAATTAGATCGC
>NC_141379.1:17712049-17722049 GCF_017979445.1 Akebia trifoliata
GATGAAACAATATGACCCAAAACTATACCTTATTCAACTATAAAATTACATTTTTCCGAATTTAACACAAGGTTAGTTTCTATGTATCTTTGAAGAACAAGTGTAAGATTATTGAAACAATTATCAAAAGAGTCTCCATAAACGGTAAAATCATTCATAAAAACTTCTATGATATGCTCAATAAAATCTGAAAATATGCTAACCATACACCTTTGGAAAGTGGCCGGGGCATTGCAAAGACCAAAGGGCATGCGACGATATGCAAAAGTCCCGAATGGGCATGTAAAAGTCGTCTTTTCTTGATCCTCCGGAGCAATTGCAATTTGAAAATAACCTGAATAACCATCAAGAAAATAATAGTAAGAATGACCAGCTAACCTTTCAAGCATTTGATCAGTAAAAGGTAAAGGAAAGTGGTCCTAGCGGGTTACAGAATTTAATTTTCTATAATCTATACAAACCTGCCACCCATTCTGAACACGGGTAGTAACTAACTCATCATTCTGATTTTTCACAACAGTTATTCCAGTCTTTTTAGGAATCACTTGAACCGGGCTAACCCAATTGCTATCTGAAATAGGATAAATCACTCCAACTTCAAGAAGTTTGAGGATTTCCTTCTTCACTACATCCATCATAGGCGGGTTCAATCTTCTTTGTGGTTGACGGGAAGGTTTTGCTCCCCCTTCAAGTAAGATACGATGCATGCATGTAGACGGGCTAATTCCTTTAATATCTGCAATTTTCCAACCAATAGCCATCTTATGCTCCCTAAGGACCTGCACAAGCTTTTCTTCTTGCGATGCTCTAAGTTTACTGGAGATGATCACTGGTAATGTTCCTCTGTCTCCAAGAAACACGTACTTGAGGTGATTGGGGAGAGGCTTCAAATCAGGAATAGGGGTCTGCAAAACAGAAGGTAAAAGTCTCTTGTTAGAAACTGATAATGTAATATAAGAAATGTTACCTGATTGTTGTAACTTTGGAAAATCATTCAATGCTGCAACAGTTTCCTGCAAATCAATACTCAAGGCTAACTCCTCTTTCTCAAGATGCTTACTAATGGCAACTTCCAATCCATCTTTTCCATCAAGTTCAAAAATTTCCTGTGCTAAAAAATCAATCACATCAATAGAATAAACATGATTATCATCACAAGGATATTTCATGGCTTCATAAATATTAAACTTAACAATTTCACCATCAAATTCCATGGTAAGTGTGCCACTATGAACATCTATCTTAGTTTTGGATGTCTTTAAGAATGGTCTTCCTAACAAAATAGGAGTGGTTTGATCATCATTCTCCATATCAAGCACATAAAAATCAGCAGGAAAAATCAAATCATTAACTTGCATAAGAACATCCTCAACTACACCTTTAGGATAGGTATTAGATCTATCAGCCAATTGAATCACAACACCAGTTTTATTCAAAGGTCCAAGTTTTAAAGAAGCATATATTGAATATGGCATGACATTGATAGAAGCTCCTAAATCTAGCATGGCCTTCTCAAATCTAGTGTTACCTATCGTACAAGGGATTGTAAACATACCTGGATCTTTGCACTTTGCAGGGAGTTTTCTTTGAATAACTGCAGAAATATTCTCCCCTACTCTCACTTTCTCACATCCTTTAAGTTTCTGTTTTCTCTTAATTGTACACAGTTCTTTCAGGAATTTAGCATAACGAGGTACTTGTTTAATAGCATCTAAAAGTGGAATATTTACCTCGCATCTACAAAAAGTCTCATATAAATCTTTATTTTGCTCATCTTTTCTAGATTCTACTAAAGCCTGAGGAAAAGGAAGTACTGGTTTATAATCAAAAAGAGGCGGAAACTTACGCTTAGGTATGTTATCATCGTTGGGAACGTTCTTATCTACAATAACGTTCTTCTCTTTCTCTTGCTTTGAAGATACGGGGGCAGCCTTTACTGAAATCTCAACCTTTTTACCACTTCTCAAAACAATAGCACTTGCATTTTCTCTTGGATTTACTACTGTTTGAGAAGGTAATTTTCCTGAACTTTGTGCCTCTAACCGACTAATTGCGATTGCCATTTGGCCCATCTGATTGTCCAAACTTTGAATACTGATCCTCGCCTCTTGTTGAAATTGTTTTGTCTCCTGTTGAAATTGCAAGTTGTTAGTGGCAAGAGACTTAACAATATCTTCTAAAGACATACCAGAATTAGAAGTTTGGCTCGGTTGATGTCTAGGGGGGTATGGCTGCTTATATTGCTGGAAATTTGGGCAATTTTGAGTCGCGGGCTGATTTATTTGTGAATTCCCATAGTTAAGATTGGGATGATCCCTCCATCCTGGGTTATACGTGTTCGAATAGGGATCATACTTCCTTTGCGGTTGAAAACGCCCTTGATCCGCGGGGTGCGCGGATCCACTTTTGACCCTTGAGGTTTGGGAGTCGCCACCTAGTTAATATGATCTAGGAACCAAACTGACTCTAAAACGGATAAAAACTAATCTACTACAGAAAATCTGAATCCGGGGATCATGTTACAGGGTTGGAAGGTGTTAGGCGCCAACCCCGCCCGGCCAATGCCGGTCTCTACTTATCCCAAATAAATCTACATCGCTAATGACAAACCTAGATTAAAAAAATAATAAAAAAGCTTACCTTTGATCTGCAAAAGTATTATTCCTCAGATCTGGTGAAAACGGCTCCTTGTACCGTATTCCTTACTTCGTTCTATCTCCGGATCTGATTTCTGATCTCCGAGGTAAAGTATCTCCTTCTTGGATCTGGGTGCTTCGAATTTGTTGTGGATTTTTGGGATGTTTTTGAGAGGTTTTTGGGTGTTTTTTAGGCTAAAATCGGAGTAGGGGTGTTAGGGAAGGAGTTAGGGCTCCAAAATTAGGGTTTTGGGGAGGTTGTGGAGGCTTCTTCACCTACTTTTTCTAGGGTTTTTTATTTGATACGAAAATAGGGTGTGGAGGCTCCTATTTATAAAGTTTTTAGAAGCATTAGGGTTTGATTAGGGTTTCTTTTAGGGTTTCAATTAGGGTTTTGACTTAGTCTTTAGGGTTTTAGGGTTTTGACTTTAGTCTTATGAGATTGACCTGATTAGTTTAGATTAGGGTTTTGATTTAGGATTTTGACCTTAGTCTTATGAGATTGACTTGATTAGTTTAGATTAGGGTTTTGACCTTAGTCTTATGAGATTGACTCGATTAGTTTAGATTAGGGTTTTGATTTAGGATTTTGACTTTAGTCTTATGAGATTGACTTTAATACTTGACTCAAGTCTTACTTAATTGACTTTAATTTTGACTTTAGTCTTATTTGATTGACTTTAATATCTTGACCTTAGTCTTTCTTGATTGACTTTAAATTTTTGGAGAACCCCCCTCTATTATATCTTTAATTCTTTGAACCCCCAAATGGAGGGGTCCTTAAAAAAATATCTTGCGAACCCTCAACAATTTTGCTTGAAAACCTGATTGATAAATTTTTTGGTTTAAATTTTAATAATTAATTTCATTAATATTTCACTTTACATTATTTAATGATTTATTTATTAATTTTGAAATTTTTAATTATTAAAATTGTGAAATTACCATTTTGCCCTCGGAGAGGATTTTTTACGTTTTAAGTCGTTTTTCAATTTTCCAGGATGTTTTGAAATCAGTTTTTCGTAAGGAATTCAATGGGAATGTTGTTTTTTGTCTTTTATGAAATTTTTTGTGTGAAATGGTCGTGAATTTTATGAGGGGTATTTTCGTAATTTTATCAAATTTTGTGAAAATTGGTGAAATGATTTATTTGGTTTCGATTTGTCGTTTTATGTATTTGAACAGATTTTCCTAAGCGTAATGTAGACTCTAAGGTTGTTTTGATGTTAGGGGTATTTTGGTAATTTGGTCATTTTTAGTGATTTTTATCGTGAAGCTTCTTTTTTGGCTTGCAGGATGATGATTTCTATGTTTTTGGGGTAGTATTTTTCTAGCGTAGCGTGGTTTCTAAGTTTTGTCAGTTCGAGATACCTCATCCGAATTTCTGAAACATATCTGGTAACAAAATAAAGCATTGGAATAGACATCCATCATTGGGAACCTTTGCGATCGGGTTGACGACTTGATTAATCAGGCGGATGCAAAAATGGGGTGTCTACAGATGCCCCTCTTTGGCAGAGGGTTGAAGCAAACTAGATAGCAAATCTATTTTGGTAGATAGTGCGATATCCGAATGCCAAAGCTAGTGACAGTTCATTTTGCAGCCTGATTTAACAATTCGTCGGGGTATTCGGATCATTGAGCGTAAAACTCTCCCCGAACTAGAAAAATGTCAGGTCCTTGAGCGCAAGCTCTCACTGGCAGTGTCAGATCCTTGAATTTTTAAAAAATTCTCCTTGACTGATGTAGCAACTGTGCAAGTGTGTGTGCTCAAAATCTGAGATAGATTTCAAAGAGATTGAGTTGGAAATGAGTCAAATCTGAGCATGAAGTAAATATAAACTGAGCATAATTCCAAGAGAACCCTTGGCGGTATCTGAGCATAGTTCCAAGAAAACCCTTGACGGCATCTGAGCATAGTTCCGAGAAAGCCCTCGGCGGCATCTGAGCATAATTCCAAGAAAACCCTTGGCGGCATCTGAGCATAGTTCCGAGAAAACCCTCGGCGGCATCTGAGCATAATTCCAAGAAAACCCTTGGCGGCATCTGAGCATAGTTTCCAGAAAGCCCTCGGCGGCATCTGAGCATAATTCCAAGAAAACCCTTGGCGGCATCTAAGCATAGTTCCGAGAAAACCCTCGGTGGCATCTGAGCATAATTCCAAGAAAACCCTTGGCGGCATCTGAGCATAATTCCAAGAAAACCCTTGGCGGCATCTGAGTATAGTTCCGAGAAAACCCTCGGCGGTATCTGAGCATAATTCCAAGAAAACCCTTGGCGGCATCTGAGCATAATTCCAAGAAAACCCTTGGCGGCATCTGAGCATAGTTCCGAGAAAACCCTCGGCGGCATCTGAGCATAATTCCAAGAAAACCCTGGGCGGCATCTGAGCATAATTCCAAGAAAACCCTTGGCGGCATCTGAGCATAGTTCTGAGAAAACCCTCGGCGGCATCTGAGCATAATTCCAAGAAAACCCTTGGCGGCATCTGAGCATAGTTCTGAGAAAACCCTCGGCGGCATCTGAGCATAATTCCAAGAAAACCCTTGGCGGCATCTGAGCATAATTCCAAGAAAACCCTTGGCGGCATCTAAGCATAGTTCCGAGAAAACCCTCGGCGGTATCTGAGCATAATTCCAAGAAAACCCTTGGTGGCATCTGAGCATATTCCAAGAAAACCCTTGGCGGCATCTGAGCATAGTTCCGAGAAAACCCTCGGCGGTATCTGAGCATAATTTCAAGAAAACCCTTGGCGGCATCTGAGCATAGTTCCGAGAAAACCTCGGCGGTATCTGAGCATAATTCCAAGAAAACCCTTGGCGGCATCTGAGCATAGTTCCGAGAAAACCCTCGGCGGCATCTGAGCATAATTCCAAGAAAACCCTTGGCGGCATCTGAGCATAGTTCCGAGAAAACCCTCGGCGGTATCTGAGCATAATTCCAAGAAAATCCTTGGCGGCATCTGAGCATAGTTCCAAGAAAACCCTCGGCGGCATCTGAGCATAGTTCCGAGAAAACCCTCGGCGGCATCTGAGCATAGTTCCGAGAAAATCCTCGGTGGCATCTGAGCATAGTTCCGAGAAAACCCTCGGCGGTATCTGAGCATAATTCCAAGAAAACCCTTGGCGGCAACTGAGCAAAATCCAAGATAATCCTTGGCGGCATCTGAGCAAAATCCAAGATAACCCTTGGCGGAAACTGAGCAAAATCCAAGATAACCCTTGGCGGCATCTGAGCAAAATCCAAGATAACCCTTGGCGGCAACTGAGCAAAATCCAACATAACCCTTGGCGGTAACTGAGCAAAATCCAAGTTAATCCTTAGCAGCAACTGAGCAAAATTGGCGAAGGAATGAAGGACTTTTGGGAAAGAATGAATGAATTCGGAAAAGACTGATCAGAGTGAATTGAATAAATTTGGAAGATACTGAATCTGGAAGAGAAATGATCGAATCCAGGAATGATTGGATCTGGGAATACCATATTAGTTGATCTCTGGACACAGTCAAATGTGAGATCCGAAGTGCTTTTGTTTGAACCTCAAGGATTTATCCAAAAGTTTTATGAATTTAAAACCTGAGTTTTTATTTCTTTTGAACCTCAAGAGTTTTTTGAAGAACTGTTATCAAGAGGGTAACATTAAGTTTGGAGTTCTCATTATCTTTTAGGATTAACATTGCTCAAAAACAAAATGTCCCTAGTTTGACAATAAACATGGCATTGAACACATCATTAAAAAATGCCCCTAGTATAAGGGGGAGAATTACATATTTAGAGGAAAACGAAAAATGCCCCTTGTATGAAGGTTTGAAATATTTGATTACCACAAGCGCAATAAAGACTCAACTTTTAATTTTGATTAGTTTTATTGAAGGTTTTGAGTCAGGCTCAAGAGTACAAAATTATTTCCTTTCGAGACTCATCATAGAATTCACCCTTATCTCCCTTGGTTCACTTGGGAAAGTAAGAATTTTCAGATCGATCGTAGACAAGATACTTGTGGCTTCTGAGTCTATGCCTGGTTTAAGCTAAGTATTGAACTTGGTTATTCGGACTTCTGATGTGTCAGCTCGGATCGCTTTTAGCTTGGGATTTTCTTCTGTTTTTCTTTGTTGCTCTAACTTTTGCCTATATCGCCTTTTCAGGTTTTCAATCTAGCGAGCTCTTTCTTTTTTCTGTGCTCTGATTGTTGCCAAAGTTGTCCTTTCAGATTTTCAACCTTGCGAGCTTGCCTTAATTTTTGCCTAAGTCGCCCTTTCCGGATTTTCAACTTAGCAGGCTTCTTCATTTTTTTTATCTTTTTCTTCTCCTCTGAAGTTCTAGAATTACTGTCTGATCATGCTTCGCTACCCTCCTTGACTTTTTCACACGGTACTTAGGAGGACTTTTATAGGTAGGCTTGGGACTAGGCATAAAAAGAAAGGAATTTTGAGGCTCAAAAACCCAAATGCCCCTTGTGTGGCATTTCATTTAAATTTTTTTTCTTGAACTTTCTTCCCCATTTTGGATGATATTTCTTTTTCTTTTGAATTTTTTCTTTTTAGATTTTTCCTTTGTCAGGGAATCTATATATATTTTTATTTTGATGTGGTCGCGCCTGAATAACTTCTCAGGTTGCCTACGTACCCCAAATTTTTGGGATAAGACCAAAACGTAGTTCAGATTTTCCCTCCCCTAGGTTAGGTGATCGGGCTGAGAAAGAAAAAGACATCATTTTTTTTAAAAAAGGCTGCAAAAGGCTGAGAAAGGAGATAATGAACTGGGTAGCAGGAAAATTGATTCGGCCAAAGATGGCCTCCTTAAATGTAGTACCATTTGATCTGGTCAAGGTTGGTTGACTCTGGTAGTTCACTTCCATCATGATCTTGAAGTATGACGACTTTTCCAGACAGTATTTCCTTAATGAATGAATTTCTCCAATTGGGTTCAGACTTTCTCCTATAGTCGAGGAGGAGTGTTCAATTTTCTTTGAAGTCTGATAGTTAAATCCTTGACTTGTAAATGATGAGCTTTGACCTTTTTGTCAAATGCACGGGTGACTCTTCTTAGATAAGCTTGCACATGGTACAGGGCTTTAACTCGTTTTCTTCGATCAAGTTTAATTCTTCATACTGCTGACGAACTCAATCTGTTTCTAGCAAATGATTTTCCAACAAGACCCTGAGAGACGAAATTTCCATTTCAACTGGCAAGACTGCTTCCATGCCATACACTAAGGAGTAGGGAGTAGCTCCAGTAGAGGATCGAATTGAAGTTCGATATGTCCATAGCGTGAATGATAATTTTTCTGACCAATCTCGATGTGATTGACACATTTTCCTGATGATAGTATTGAAACTCTTACTAACTGCTTCAACCGTTCCATTGATCTGAGGACGGTAGGGGGATGATTTGTGCTTCCGGATCTTCAACTTTAAACATAGAGTAATGATTATGCTTTGAAGTACGACCCATTATCAGAGATCAGTTCAAAAGGTACCCCCATATCGACTGATAATATGTGATTTGAAACTCAAGATGTAGTAAGGATAGTGCTGATACATTTTATAACATCTTCTTTAATTCCATCGATATAGACGAGTATCTATTCCGTGTTGAACAACACCCAAGCTTGTACCTAACATACCCTCATATGATCACACGAACAAGTCTTTTGAAATTTCTGAGTAAATTCATTATCCCCTCGTGTTCCTTTCGGGATAAGATGGTTTCTATTTGAATCTCTTTAGGAATTATTTTTTGTTTCGAGGTCAAAGACCTTTCCTTTCTCGATTAAAGGTTGAGCCCGACTCTTATCTTCTTGTTCAGAAACGAAATCTATCAAATTATTAGTTAATTCGTTAATGCGCTCGAGGTATTCAAAAATTTCTTTTATCCAATCAATTTCAGATGGGACAACAGACATCTCTATAGACTCGATGAACTAACTTGACTCAACAAGAAAAGAGTAGACTCGATCTAAAGAAAATATGACATTGAAAATTTGGACTCGAGCTAACTCAAATAACTCATGAAAACTCAATACAACTACCCACAATGGGCTTGATTAGGACTGAGGACTGAGACATTGCTTACAAACAACAGGATTGAGGCACGATGATCTTCATAGAACAACTGTGCGATATTGAGAAATTTTGAGGTCATTTCTGACTGTTGACTTGATATTGACGTTTACTCTAACTGATCGGATTTACAACCCTAGCTAGACGATGGACGATTGAGCTTAGATACAATGATAACCCTTAAACCTCTTTGAAGGTGAATTTAACCAATTTCAGTGTCACCCCCTTGATAACATTTTAAATGAACCCTGAGATTTTATTGAATTTTGTGCACCAATCCATTAAAAAATTCATCCATTCAATGATTATTCTGAAGAAAAATAATTATGTTGAACTCTTGAAAAATATTGGAAAATAATGTTTTTATTTCACAAATCTGATTATTTTTTTGCAACATTTTTTGGTAGTTTTTCAAGGTCCATAAAAACTTTTCATGCAAAAATATATCTTTTGCAAATTATTTTTCCTTCTTTTTCTTTTCTTTTGGAAAACATTTCTTCTGAAAAATATTTTTTCTGGAAAACATTTCTTCTAAAGAACACTTCTTTTGGAAAATAATCTTTTTTGGAAAAGATTTTCTTTCTGAAAATTATTTGAAAATTTGATTTCCATTTTCAATTTAAATGACTCGGCCCACCATGATTGTTGGATGGATGGACTGAGTCATTATTGTAAAAGAATGGATTCTTTATTGGGTCGGTGCACCCATTTTAATTTTCAAAAACAACATTTGATCCTTGAGGACAATCATACACCTTGATCTCATCATTCACATCACTCACATACATTCATCAATCACATGCATTCATTCACTAAACAACCCGGGAACACCCACGATAAGTTCGAGTTGTGACCTACTGGGAAGGTTTCTAGACTCTAAGCTTACTACGTGCAATGCATTTTTATCTGGCCACCCTTGCCCAAGCACACCTATATACCTTTCGGTACGTGGTGACTTGGTTTGATATACCGTATAGGTGATAATCTAAAACCTCAATTCACTTCTCTGAAGCCAAAAACAGCCAGTTTGATCTCCAGTTGAGAGAGGTGGCGCACAATGCTGAGCAAGGGCCCACTTAAATACCTCTCGTCTAGAATAGACGTAGTTTATCCCCCTCGTACAGTAGGGTACAGCGGGGCAAGATCTGCTTAGGCACCGGTTTTGACCAAGAAGTGCAACTGATATACTTAGATTATCTTTTATACCTACGGGTACGAGTCAAGAGTTGTAGCTTTCATAAATGGTTTGGCATTCCACGAGGGGACCGACCACGTACTAGTACTACGTTGGCAATCGGGACAT
>NC_141379.1:17739549-17749549 GCF_017979445.1 Akebia trifoliata
ATTTAAAACAAAGGCTAAGTGCTGTTCTCGCTTACAGTACCCTTTAAAAAAAAATTCTAGATTTTTATTTGCTGTCAACGAACAGCATAACCTTCTTTTAAAAAAAAATTGTACATATAAAAAGGACAAAAAAAAAAAAAACATCGATAATCAACAAATCAAACATATATGTATATATGTATATGTTTTTTTTCGTTAATTTTCTCCTAGCTGTTAATGGACAGCACACTAAAATCTTTTTTTTTTTTTAAACAAAACAAATATAAAAAATGTTGTTGAAGGATGAATCACACCTTTAAACAAAAAAAAATTTATTTTTATTTTTAAATAACGATGCTTAAAAATAGAATCCTAAAAAAAAAAGACAAATAAAATAAAATAAAATAAAACTTCAACATTCATTAATCACCATTTCCTCCTCAATTAACCTCATGATCTCTTTAATTAGTTAGGGTCATTCTAAATAACCCTCGAGTGATCCATAATAATAAAATAAGCAAAAATAATACGAACATGCAAGAGCGGAATATTCATAATCCAAACATACGATCAATGATTGAACAAAAAAAGATGATAAAAATAAAATAAAAACGGTAAACTAACAACTAAAAACAATCTAGGTTACTCTAGCAATACTCCCTTACTTGGGATTTTCCAAGTTTGATCCTCAAAGATCCCCAGTGGAGTTACCACTGAAAGCGCCCTCGATCCGCGGGGTGCGCGGATCCGCTTTTGACCTTTGAGGTTTGGGAGTCGCCACCTAGTTATTATGATCTAGGAACCGGATACTGACTCTAAACGGATAAAAGAACTAATCTACTAAAGAAAAACTGAATCCGGGGATCACATTACGGGGTTGGAAGGTGTTAGGCACCAACCCCGCCTGGCCAATGCCGGTCTCTACTTATCCCAAATAAGACTACATTGCTAATAACAAAACCTAGATAAAAAAATAACAGAAATTTTACCTTGGATACGCAAAGATCTTGTTCCCTCAGATCCGATAAAAACTGCTCCTTGTACAATACTCCTTGCTTCGTTCTGTCTCCGGATCTGATTTCTGATCTCCGAGGCAAGGTATCTCTTTTTTTGGATCTAGATTCTTCGAATTTGTTATGGATTTTGGGGTGTTTTTGAAGGGCTTTTAGGTGTTTTTTAGGCTAAAATCGAAGTATGGGTGTTAGGTAAGGAGTTGGGGCTTTAAAATTAGGGTTTGTGGGCGGCTAGGGAAGCTTTTTGACCTACTTCTCTTAAGATTTATTATTTGATGTGAAAATAGGGTGTGAGGACCCCTATTTATAGATTTTTTTAAGGGTTGATTTAGATAGAATTAGTGTTTGATTATAATTCTTTTAGTTAGAGTTGTATTTTAGTTAGAACTCTATTAGGTAGAGTTGTATTTTAATTAGAACTGTTTTAGGTAGAGTTATATTTTAGTTAAAATTCTTTTAGGTAGAGTTATTATTTAATTAGAACTCTATTAGGGTTTTGATTTTTGGTCTTCTTTGATTGACTTTAAGATTTTGACTTTAGTCTTAATTGATTGATTTTAATATCTTGACCTTAGTCTTTCTTAATTGACTTTAATTTTGACTTTAGTCTTATTTGATTGATTTTAATACCTTGAATTTAGTCTTGCTTAGTTGACTTTAATTTTTTGGAGAACCCCCCTTTATTATATCTTTAATTTTTTGGACCCCCAAATGGAGGGGTCCTTGAATAAATATCTTTGTTCAACAATTTTGCCTGAGAGCCTGATTGATCGATTTCTTTAGTTCAAAATTTTAAATTAATTTCATTAATGTTTTACTTTAATTATTTAATATATTATTTATTAATTTTAAAAATTTTAATTATGAAAATTGTGAAATTACCGTTTTGCCCTTGGAGAGGACTTTTCGCGTTTTAAGTCGGTTTTTTTATGTTCTAGGATGTTTTAGAATCGATTTTTTGTAAGGAATTCAATGGAAATATTGGTTTGTATTGTTTATGAAATTTTGTGTGTGAAATGATCGTGAACTTTATGAGGGGTATTTTCGTAATTTTGTCAAATTCTGTGAAAATTGGTGAAATGATTTATTTGGTTTCGATTTGTTATTTTATGTGTTTGAATGGGTTTTCCTAATCGTAACGTAAGCTCTAGGGTTGTTTTGATGTTAGGGGTATTTTGATAATTTGATCATTTTTAGTTATTTTTATCGTGAAGCTTCTTTTTGGTCTGCAAGATGATGATTTCTAAGCTTTTGGGGTTATATTTTCCTAGCGTAGCTTGTTTCTACAGTTTTATCAGTTCGAGATACCTCATCCGGATTTCTGAAACATTTCTGGTAACAAAATAAAGCAATGAAAATAACATCTATCATTGGTAATCATTGCGATCGGTTTGACGAGTTGATTAATCAGGCGGATGCAAAAATGGGGTGTCTACACTACCCCATTACTTTTTCTCTAAAAAAATCACATCAACCCGTACCCCCTTAACCTACTATCATCACTCCTTACTAACCAACCACCACATTTCCCTAATCTATTATCTCTACAACCTAAACCTACACCCCTCTTCTCAAATCAAACACCCATTCTCTCCAATCAATTAAATTAAAACCCCTAATCTCCACACATCTTGCCACATGTCACCATCTCCCTCACCCTCCCAACCACCCTCTTACACCTTCCATTCTCTTAAACCAAATACCACTCAATTACAACCACCCTCTTAAACACCCATCATCTCACCTCACCAAACACTCCACCCAAATGGTTTGGGTAAGATCCAAACCATTTGGATCAAAACACAACCCATTTACCTCTATTACATAATTATTCCTCTCACAACTCCTAATTTTATACCCCCACCATCAAAACTCATGTCATTCTCTACTCTCCCAACATTTCACCCCATCTTACCCCTAAAAGTAACTTCCAAACTCTATAAAACCCCCTCATTCTCAACTCTCACTACCTAATGAAAATTTGAGAAAAATACTCTCTAAAAAAACATTCTACTCACCTTACTACTCTCAACTCTCAAACTCTCAATTCTCAACTCACCTCCATTACCTTCAACTCTCAACTCTCAACTTCTTTTCAAGCAAATCCAAGAAGGTCAAAGGGATTCATCAAGAAAAGTCAAAGAAAGTCAACAAATGAGTAAGATGGGTTTGGAGAAAAGAACACCCCCTCCAACTCCCTTTTTCTACTCATCCCTCTCTACACTTACACATACACCACCAATGACTTGAATTATCAAAGGGCCCCTTTTTCAATAAGGGTGCCCTCAATGGTTTGAATCAATATTAAAGTCCCTCATAGTTGAGGGCACATTTTGGATTTTTTGATTTCCTTTCCTTTTATTTTTATTCTTAAGAATAGATCGAATCCGAGGTTACCACTATGGTGGATGGAGTAGGGTGCTTAATACCTTCCCTATTCTATAAAATGAGCCCCTTTACCTAAAATCAAAAGTTAGACCAAATGAGTCATATCCGTACGAGAGTCACCAAAATGCTAAAAATTACATATTTTTCAAAAAAATGTAATCCGGTTGACCATTCACACCCATTTCAAATATAAATGGTGACGATTCCAAAATCCCCCAAGGTGGATGATATATTCAAAATTGAATAAATCACGTGTCCACAAGTAGTACTCACTATAACATTTTCTTTTTATACAAATCTAATTTAATTTATAAAATGGAAACATTAAACATATATTTCATTTTATATATCAAAATAAGGCAACAGATACATAATACACAATGGTGGAATAATGAAATTAGAGAGTTGGGATTCACGACTAGATCGCTTCCAGTTGAGAGTTGATGTTACAATATTTTACTGGCTTTTACTTTATGATTTTGTAGTTGGTTGTTGCACTTACCACACTTGGTTGACCATTTATCCGACTCAAACTGGTTGTTTGACTTGACCGTAAGTAATGGGTCTTTTTTCGATATGTTAGAATGTTCGACTACTATACATTGTTAGTGATCACTGATTAATCATCTCCGTCTATGCTTATTAGACGTGCATATGATTTTCAAATAGACAACCCCATTCGTATACAACCACCTTTACATTACAAGTTTACTGGTGAAAATAAAGATAAATAAACCCGGATTCCAGTTGTGACTCTATTCTCATACGCACCTCATATCACATATGAGTTTGATTGTCCATATCGTATACCGCAAGATAGTATATCACTTCGGATGATACAATAGATTATCCCTTCAGGTATTCACAAGCTCTTTAACAGTTCACAAAATAGTTACATGTATATATATCATTTCTCTTTGAAAACAAATAAGAAATGTTCTTTGAAAATAAATAAAAAATTAACATTACAGAGTTGAGAATAGATATCCAATTTCTTATCATGCAACTGTAGTTATGGCCTAAAATAAATAACAGAATAGAAACATAAATTGCACCTCGCGCTACAGAAAGTAAATAAACATACAACCAATATCATTATTCTTGGATATCCGTTCACCAACCTATACACAACATTACAATATAAAATACAGACATCACACTCGAGTATAATTCTTACATTTTACTATTTCATCCCATTTTTCCTTTTTTTCAATTCTTGTACTTTTTACGTTTTCAAACTCATCATTCATTTTCCAATATTGATTTATTCAAATATTCATTTTTCGATATTAAATCATTTTTCACACTTTGAAATTCATTTTTATCATTTAAATTAAAAATTTATATCAAAATAGGGTCCGAGCAATGCAAAGAACCCAACTGGCGAAAATAACCTGGTGAAATGACCTACCCACGTATAATTTATTATAAAATATAATTAAGCATATCAAATGTGAAAGTCCAAGCGTGAATTTGAAGTAACAAAAATAATTATATTTTTTTTAAACACATCACAAATTTTCGTTAAAACCCTAAATGCAACTTTTACAATCTACAGTTACTGATAGAAATTGAGAGTCCTTACAAATCCTTGTGCGATAGAATTTAAGCACGTGCGCGAAAATCGAGATGATCGACAGGAAAATTGAGGCGGATTAGATGCTAAGGTAGCTAATTTTTGAATCTGACCCCGTGATTTTGAAGATCTCGATGCCGTCGTTCTTTCTCCCTTCTACGGTGGAGGACGATTTTACCTCAAAATAGATGAAATTCGAGGTTTAAAAGTCGAAATCCCCGTATCTCATACGATTAATTTTCAACGAAATGGGAAGAAAGAGAATAGAAAAAGAAAACAAACTGGGTGGGTATTGTAGAGGTCGACGTTGCGGACATTTTTCTCTTTTGCGTCAAAAGTTGAAGACGACCCATTTGTGACGAATTTAGGGTTGAAAGTTGGAAAAAATCAATTTTTTTTAAAAGTCTTAGCTTGTTTATATGTGTTGAAAAAGAAGATAAATAGTGATTTTCCTTTTAAAAATTATTTATATAAGTTGTGAGACGAAATTGATATTTTATATATTGTTTTGTTTGATGATAACTTGACCGTCTGGATTTCAAAAGTGATGAGTGAATACTCTATTTTATATAATTTTTCGTTCTTGATCTAATGGCATGGTAAAATTTTACAAATTTTTTCTTTAACAAAAATTTAATTTTTCAGCCCAATGGGACCCTAAAATTGACGTCGTTTCCATTTTTACGATAATTCAACTTTTTAGGCTCCAAAAATGATGAGTAAATAGTTCATTTTCTATAATTTTTTGTTAGGAATCTAATGGTATGATCTAATTTTAAAATTCGTACTCTAGTAAAAAGTCATTATTTTAACCTGGTCCAACTCGAAAATTAAGGATTTTACAACTTTTATATTTAGACTCGCATTTGAACGTGCTTATAGGTTAAAGTATGTTTTCTGATCATTTTGAATCTAATGGTGAGGTAAGATTTTATTAAAAATTACTAGAAAAAATCATAAAGTTTTGTCCTAAGTCATACTTTCAAGATTTTCTCAAACTTCCACTATTTATTTTTTTTCGATATATGAATAACAAACTTGGGATTTTACGATTTTCATTCTATTTTTTTTATAGGGACCTCTATTTATTGATAACTTATCTATGGATGTTCCACATTCTTTTATTATTGATGAGGTAGGGCTGGTAATGGATCAGTTCGAAACCGGATTAATACCACTGTAACATTTGTGAACAAGTACCTGATCCAATTGGATTAATGAATGTGCGAACCAAATCCGATCCATTTCATTTCATCCTTAATTTGAAACTGATTTGAACACATGCCTTATATTCAAATTATCAATGTTCAAAATAATTTAAAAATATAAAATCATATAAATTTTTTTTTAAATCCATTTTTCAACTACAAATATAGAGGGAAATAAAAAAAACAAAAATGTTTTATTTATATATATATATTTATTTATACTAAATGTGGTGCCCCGCCAAACGCTAACACAAATCCCCATGTCAGATTTCGAGGTGCTATTCGAGGTACTAGGTGGCACCTCGAAATTTCGACATGGTCTCCTCTGTTTATATTAGCATTCCAAGGCATTCAACTTGCACCTGATAAACGACATACATTTTCAATATATACATACAAAATATAATAATAGTGGAAGCCTATATATATTTAATAACGTACGAAATATTAGAGTGCGGAAGAATAACCAGAATACAGGATTATACAAATATTTCTTACTCTAACAAAAGTCCTAACGCTTAGAACAAAATCTATTACTTTTGAACAATTGACACCACTAGAGGCTATAACTCCCATACTCACCAAGTGACGAACTCTGGTTGTCTATCTGACCCACCAGATGATTCTCACTCTTTTTCTACACCTGTCTCGCCAAGCTTCGGATCTGAAACTAAAAAAAAATGGAGAATGAAAAGGTGAGTAACAATGGTTATCCAGTAAGAAAAAATACAATTTCTGCCAATAACCTCTTCTAACATAAACGAATAAGCATACTAAATCATTTTAAAATAAGCATGGTTTTACAGAAGAAACTATGATTAACTGGTACATATAGCCAGGGATAAGCAACTAAACATTTTAAAACTCACATTACATCGATCAGCAATACTCACTATAACATTCTATTTTTTTATACAAATCTAATTGATCAAATGGAAACATTAAACATACATTTCATTTTATATGTCAAAATAAGACAACATATACATAATACATAATGGTGGAGTAGTAGAATTAGAGAGTTGGGATTCACGATTGGATCGCTCCCAATCGGGACATGATGTTCCATAATAAAGTATTAGTTCCTTATTTTGTGGCTAGTCGCTGTTT
Organism: Akebia trifoliata; assembly: GCF_017979445.1. Classification (NCBI taxonomy): domain Eukaryota; kingdom Viridiplantae; phylum Streptophyta; class Magnoliopsida; order Ranunculales; family Lardizabalaceae; genus Akebia; species Akebia trifoliata. Next base: position 17,746,824 of record NC_141379.1, read on the forward strand.
ACCACACTTGCGGGACCATTTATCCGGCTCAGGCTAATCCTTTGACATGATCGTAAGCAATGGGTCTCTTTTCGATGTGTCAGAATGTTCGACTACTATAGATTGTTAGTGATCACTGACTAATCATCTTCGTCTATGCCTATTAGGCGTGCATGTGATTCTCAAATATACAAACCATTCGTATACCTTTACATTAGAAATTCACTGGTAAAGATAGAGAGAAATAAACCCAGATTCTAGTTGTGACTCCACTCTCATATGCGTCCCATACCACGTATGAGCTTGGTGGTCCCTACCGTACATCCCAGGATAGTACACCACTCCGGATGATATGACGCACTATCCCTTTAGGCATTCACAGACTCTTTAACAGTTCACAAAATAGCTACATATATATAAATATATATTATTTTCATTTGAAAATCAAAGAAAAATTAACGATACAAGATTGAGAATAGATATCCAGTTTCCTACCATATAAGTGTGACCACCCGGTCTAAAATAAATAATAGAACGGAAAAGTAAACAGCGCCTCTAACAGAAAGTAAATAAACATGCAACCAGTAACATTATCCCTGAATATCCATTCACCAACCTACACACAACACAACAATGTAAAATGCAGACATCACCCTTTGGTTGTGACTCTGACATTTACCGTTTCATCTTTTTTCGATTTTTATCATTTTCAATCTTTCAAACAAAATATCCACTTTCTGATATTCATAAACTCAATTTGAGTTCATTGAATATTAAATAATTTTTCTAATTATGAAATTTATTTTCATCAATAATATTGAAAAAATATAACACTTAGATCAAAACGGGGTCTGAGCGGTGCACAAGACCCAACTGACAGAAATAGCCCGTTGAAATATCCTACCCACGTATAATTTGTTAAAAAATACAATTAAACATATCAAATATGCAAGTTCTGGCATGAATTTGAAATAACTAATTGAATTCTATATTTTTGGAAACTCATAACAAATTTTTTAAAAAATCTTAAATACAATTTTCACAATCTACGATTACTAATAGAAATTGAGAGTTCTTTACAGTTTCTAGGCGATAGGATCGAAGCGCGTGTGTGAAAATCGAGACGAATAACATGGAAATCAAGGTGGCTCACATTTCAAGACTGCTGATTTTTGAATCTAACTCGGTGGTTTCAAAGATCTCGAAGTCGTCGTCCTTTCTCCTTTCTGCAACGGAGGACGGTTTGATCTCAAAACAGATGAAATCCGAGGTCGAAGTTTCGAAACCCCTGTATATATATACGACTGATTTTTGATGATACGGGGTGAAAAAGAAAGTGAAATGAAAAAAAGTTTGGTGGGTTTTGTAGAGAACGAAGTTGCGGACTTTTCTTCCTTTTGTGTCGGTTGTAGACGACGAGCGGTTCACAACGAATCTGAGTTGGAACGTTGAGAAAAAAATAATTTTTTTAAAAAAATCGTTGGCTGTTGTTTTTTTTTGGATGGGTTGGGGAAGACGATGAAAAAAAAAATTAAAAATTTTAATTATATAAATTTTGGGACGAAATTAAAAAGTGATAAATGAATACTTTATTTTTCCTAATTTTTTATTCTGGATCTAATGGTGTAGTCAATTTCTACGAATTCTATCTCTAACAAAAATTTACATTTTTGGCATAAGGTGACCCTTAAAAGTGACGTCATTTTCATTTTTGACGATAATTCGACTTTCTGTGCTCCAAAAATGACAAATAAATAGTCAATGTTCAATAATTTTTTATCACGAACCCAATGGTATAATCAAATCTTAATAATTCTTGCTCTAACAAAAACTCACTATTTTAGCTTAGTCCGACTTGGTAATAGAGGATTTTGTAATTTTTATGTTCAGACTCGCATTTGAGCGTGCTTACAGGCTAAAATATGTTTTTCAATCATTTTGAATCCAATGATGAGGTCAGATTCTATTAAAAATGATCAAAAATATCCTAAAGTTTTATCCCTAAGTTCCACTTTCAAGATTTTCTCAAAATTCTAATATTTATTTTTTCTCGAGATACGAATCGAGAACTCAGGGTTTTACATTCTCCCCCTTAATAAAAATTTCATCCTATAAATTAAAATCATACCTTATCGAACTTTGTCGCTATTCCACTAACACGACATGTATAATAAACAACACCTATTTTCGATTATCATATATTCTTAGTCCCAAGTCAATCTAATTTATAATTCGTAGACTTATGTTCCCATATTCCGTCAACTCAACATATTCATTAATTAATCACTTTAATTCAAACTCATACTCCAACTAATCCATTATTTGTATAACCCTAAGATAACAATCAATTCACCTTGTATCATTTCCCCACCAATGTCTATCAACAACAATCCTTTCACATCTTCTCCATTATTTATCTTTATTTCTCTCATCAATTACACCGTCTATTATGTTTTACTCATACTTGCTATGAATATTACTCATCAATGCATAGTCTTACCACAAACACACCAGTTTCTTTATATTCAATTTAATATTACATTTTCTACTTATTATGATATTTCCTCAAAACCTCTGTCATAATCTTTTATAATTTAAAATCTTACTCGAGGGGATAAATCCTACATCTATTTTCTCACAATTCCATTAAGTCACCATTAATGCAACATTGTCATAAGATTATTCTTTTTCACATTTTACATCGACCCACCTCTTAACTTATATTATACTAAATTTCTTTTCTTTTA
>NC_141379.1:17754549-17824050 GCF_017979445.1 Akebia trifoliata
CAACTTTTCTAGTTATATTAGGACTTTATTTTATTTTTAATATTTTTCCTTAATTAGTTAGATTGGGATATTGTTATTGAAGAATATTTTTAGGAGATTTTGTAGGTTTCTAAGGAGGAAAAATAACGAGTAGAAGAAAAGAGACTTGAAGAAGATATCTTTCTCCTCCCTTCTTCTCTAATTTTTCTTTTGGGAGTTTTGATTATTGTTTTGTGTGGCTAAACTTTTCTAATTGGTCGAAGGAAATGGAAGCCTGGGAATCAATAAAAACTGTGAGATCTAATTGATTTTTATTGTTCAATTTATGCTTTGAGTATTGGATGTTCTTCTATGCCTATTTTCATTATTGTCTCGTTTAATTACTAGGAGGCCTACTAGCTTATTATTCGTTGCAATCTACTGTTAGGTTAGATATCAAATCCGTAATTGTTTGATCCCTCTAATTTATGAATCAACTAAGATTTAATGATTTGCTACGTCAGAAATTATTAGATCTTAGGAAGAACACTCGACTAAATTAAATACAACTGCTTGTGTTTTTATTGTTTAGCTTCATCGATCTCTCTAATTCTTAAGGCTACTACTAGATTAAACCTTTAACGCTTGTTTTGGGTTGTTTAGTAGTTAGGCTTAATTAGATCGCTTGTTTTCTATTTAACTATGACTAAGGAGAGATAAGAAAAGTTCCAACGGTGAATATTCAAACTGTGAATTGATATATACTTGCATCGATGATCAGTTGTAAAATTCCTATGGTGGAAGTTGACTAGACCAATGTTTGTTCTTTTGATTGATTTTAATTCTTCTATTTGAATTGTTCCTTAGTTATTCTTCTTAAAATTATTTTCGTTATTCTTGAAACCCCCCTTTTTATTCACATAGCATAAAAACTAGGCTAGATACTCTCCGTGGGAACGATCCTTACTCGAACTAATACATTTATATTTTAGGAGTATAGATTTTATTTTTGGTTGCATGCGACAGCACACCAATATGACATCTAGTACTATCCTAGATTAACTCACCGCTTCCGGAAACACAATAATATATCACTCTTTATGGGTTTTCTACGAACATTTTATGACAAACAAAATAGTTTTGATTTGTAATATATACTAGTTTCTTTTTATCAAAAATACAAGTAAGATTCGGTAGTGCTCTGCAGTGATATCCATCCATCATTTCCATCCATCCATCCATCCATCTATCTATCATGTCTTACGTGGCATGGGCACTACATAAAGCTGAAGGCACTATCCCATTAATCAATTGAAAACATATATTCTCTCTATCCATTTATCAATAAAATTTTAGATATATATATATATATATATATCAAAGTAGTTACGCTTTTAAATTTATTCGAGATCCACAGAATGTCAACCAATTTTATTTGATGGTTTTGATTGAGTAGAAAAACTCAGAAAACATGATAAAGTCATAAGACGTACAAGCTAAAAAAACTATGAAAATTTGGCTAAGGTTGAAAAAAGTGAATTTTAAAAGTTGTTTAAATTGAAAATAACTTTCTGTAAATGGAAGCCCTCGATAACATGAGAAACACTATGTAATTTTTATAGCTTAATTCAAATGAATGATAAAGATATTGAGTTTTCAAAATCGGGAAAAAATGCTAAAATTTACGTTTTATTCTTGAAACTAAAAATTCCATTTTGATACGATAAGATTTGGATTTTAAAATCATTCCCAAAGTTTCCAAATGGGGGGTAAAATATTAATTTTATTAAAGAACTTACAATAAATGGAAAGAAACCATTTACTTAAATGTTTTTAATGAAATAAAGATGAAAAAAATACATATATGTTGTGTGGGAAACAAAACAGAAGTAATTTTCTATTTTTTAAAAAATTTTGGTTCTGATGGCGGCACCGCCAGCATACGGACTGCTTGAATTGTTTTTCATTGTTGTCAATTTTTTTTTCCAAAAATCGTTCAAAATCAATATACAAAGTATCAATTTCTTTCTAAAACATCACACAACTTATAAAAGACTTAAATAACATCTAATGAACCAAAATCAATCGAAAAGAATTCCACAAATAACGATTCAATCCATTCAAACATGTGTGAATTTAATGAAATAATTAAATAAATAGAAGAACAACCAAGATTTCTATGATCCAATGTATTTTTCTATAAAAATCTTGTATAACTAGAGAGTAGAAGAGAAGACATCCTACCTCAGACTATTTTTTATGGTTGAACAGAGTTTAGGATCGATTTCAACCAATTACAAAAATTTTCCTCTGGTAAAAATCAAACTTCCTTGCGTCTACGCGTAGTCCTCGATGATATGTACGACTTTCTTTCTTGCGGCAAAACCCAGATTATTTTTGTAAAGGAAAATAATTGCACAATGATCTTAACCCTACATGTGTCCAAGTTGACTAAGTAGTATCTGACATAGATCAGCTTATGAGGCTAAATCAGTCTATGAGGCGTTGTTTAGTAAGTAGGGCAGGTCAAAGCAGAGATCTCCCTAATCTAGCTAGTAGGGCAACGTAGTGACAAACAAAGCCATTTTTCTAGGCAAGCCAGGCCAGGCCTCGAGAAAATCATAATACTGTTGCGTGCACGTAAATCTCAAAAATCCCAAAGGGGATCTCTCCAGATAAGTTTGATTGATCCAAAATATCTCGATTAGATAAACTACCCCATAGAACCCGTATAAATCCGATGATTGCAGCCTATAGAGAGGAAAATATTAGGGTAAGGTAGGGGGTTAAATAACACAATAAGCACTATTGAGGGGGGACTGAAGAGATTGAGAGCTAGTCGATATTGATTACTGTTCCACTACTTCTCTAACTTGAGCGTCGGAGTGTTTGTGATAGGTACCAGGCCGTCGTGGGAAGGGAGGTGCTAGGAATGACTTCGGATCAATACGAGTTGGGACCATCAGAGCCATCCGTTGGATTTCAACCGCACACAACTGGCGTTGTCCGTAGGAACACCAGTAGCAAATTGATTTCAGTTGAAACAATGGTTAGATCCACAAGAACAAATGAAGTCAATGCGCACCAACGATTCTGACCGCAGATGTGTAACTTTTGACGATATTGGAGGCTATGAGAAAGTAATAGAAGGAGATGTAGAAAAAGATAAACGATTTGGTAGAATAGAACCGAAACTTGAGTCAGCGTCTAAACGACTGATAGTAGGTGAAACGAGATAGCATGCCGAAGGATCCTCATGCGGCAAGTAAAAATGGCCATGCCTCTAGTATAGAAGGGAGCACGCTGTTATTAATCCTTACAGGGGAAGATGGAATAGAGGTTGTTATGGTAGCCACTCAAACTGAACCTGTAGTAGATTTAACTCGAGAAGTGGTTAGAAAGATAATTAGAAAGGAGAAGAAAATGATAAAGAGTGTTGACGTGGGTATAGTAGCAGCGCAAGCCGTTTGGGAATTCAAAAGTCTCCATTTTCAGCATAAATTTTAGTCGAAAAAATTCCTAAGAAATTTGCACTATTACGATTTACCCCTTATTTCAGGACGAAGGACTCGGTGGAGCATTTGTTTATTTCCGGTAGATGCTTGCATTATGGGAAGAAAAAGAGGGGTTAATGTATAGGTTGTTCCTTTTGAGTTTGTAGGGAAAAGCTTTGACCTAATATCACAAGTTGCCATGTAGATCCATTAGCTCATTTGAGGAGCTCTGCATCACCTTTGTCGTGTGGTACATTGGCAACAGGAAGAGTGGAAGAGATGTTGATGCACTACTTAACATGAGGTTGGGATCAAGGGAGAGCCTCAGGGAGTTCACCAAAAAGTTTAGGAAAGAAGCAATGTCGTTAGAGAATTGTGACGAGCAAACGATAGTAGTAGCGTTTAGAAATTTCCTACCCTCTAACTCAAGGTTGTATAAATCCCTTGTGAAGAAGAGGTCAGAGGCTTTAAGTAAGCTATTAGAGAGAGTAGAGAAGTACATCCGCTTAGAAGACGATTCTCGAAGCTCAACAGGAAAGAGCAATGTCATATACGCTATGGAAAAGCTTAGCAAATAGTGGACCTACCGAACTAGAACCCTTTGGGGAACAAATGGTGGTGTTCACCGAGAAATATTTGGAAGGGGTGGTAAGATCCCATTATGATGCTTTGGTCGTAACCTTGTAGGTGGGCACCTTCACACTTAAGAGAGTGCTGATAAATAGCGGTAGCTAAGTGGACATCTTGTACACTTTGACCTTCTTAAAAATGGGCCTCAACAGGAATGTGCTTGCCCCAGCAAGAGTACCGTTGATCAGCTTCGACGAGAGATCCAATCAACCTTGGGGAGAGATAGTGTTACTAGTTAAAGTAGGACCGGTGACCTTGATGACCAAGTTTGTGGTTGTTGAAGCAAGTTCTTTGTACAATGCCATTTTAGGGAAGTAGTGGATGCCTGAGATGAAAGTAGTTCCGTCCACATATTACTAGGTTCTCTGGTTCCCCACATATATGAGGTGACCAAGTGTTGGTGCAAGTTTACGCATTGAGCAAGGAAGAATTGTCTGAGGACAGAGTACAGTAATAACAATTACAATGGGGGAAGACCAAGCTTGGTGGCTATGATTGGAAGGTATTCAGATGATAGATGTAGGAGAAGGAAAACATGTATGTGTAGGGGCCAAGCTGGAGCTGGGAGAGTTGAGAAAGATAGTGGAGTGCTTAAAGAGAAATCAAGATGTCTTTGTTTGGTCCATCGAAGAGATGTCAGGGATTAGCCTAAAGGTGATTTGTTATCATTTGAACGTCGAGCCAACCTTCAGATCAGTTAAGCAGAAACCAAGGAGACTAGCATTGTCGTTTAGAGAGGCGGTGGATAATGAGGTGAATAGGCTGATCAGGACTGGATTTATAAGAGACGTGTAGTTCCCGGAGTGGATAGCAAATATTGTGGCAGTGTCCAAGAAGAATGGAAAAGTCAGAGTCTGCATAGACTTTACGAATTTAAACAAGTCCTGTGCCAATGATAACTTTCCGATGCCAAGGATAGACCAGCTTGTAGATGCGACTTTTGACCATAAGATATTGTCCTTTATGGACGATTACTCAGGCTATAACAAGAAAAAACATTTATTACAGAGCAAGGGTTCTATTGCTATAAGAATGCGGGGGCCACCTACCAAAGGTTAGTGACAGAGATGCTAAGAGATTTGCTGGAAAGAACAGCAGAGGTATACATAAACGACCTGGTAGTTAAAAATAGGAAAAAGGAAGACCATGTCAAAGACTTAGAAGAAGTCTTGTCTAGGATAAGGAAAGTGGGAATGAAACTCAACCCAGAGAAGTGTACCTTTGTGTTAACAACAGGAAAATTTTTGGGTTATCTAATCACTAAGAGAGGAATCGAAGTTAACCCAAATCAGATTAGAGCACTGTTAGAAATACCCTTCCCAAAAACTTAGAAGTAAGTTCAGAAGCTCGTAGGGAGAGTTGCCACCTTAAATCACTTTATAGCCAGATCTTCTAATAAGTGTAGGCCCTTATACCAGTTACTATGAAAGAATTCCAGGTTTGAATGAACAGAAGAATGTGAGCGAGCATTCTCAGAATTTAAAAGATATCTCAACAAGACACCCATACTCTCCAAGCTAGAGATAGGAGAAAAACTTGGGGTGTATTTGGTCAGAACTGGGATAGCAGGGGAACAACCCATTTACTTTTTGAGTAAGACCTTTACATATGTAGAGGTGCCTTATATGACACTAAAAAAAATAGGGTTAACCCTGGTCTATACGGCATTACGCCTGCGATCGTACTTTCTGACACATCGGGTGCAGGTCATCACAGAGTTTCCTCTAAAGTCTGTGCTGGGAAAAGTGAAAGGATCAGGTAGAATGACCAAGTGGGCAGTACAGTTAGTGAAGTTTGACATCGAATTCAAGCCTAGAGTTTTAGTGAAAGGCCAAGCAGTAGCTAACTTCTTGGTAGATTTCTCGATGGAAAAGAAAGCAGACCTATTTGTAGAAGAGTTAGAATAGGCGAAAGACGAGCAAGAGTTGTAGAACAGATTGGGGTGGAGGGCTTACATAGATGGATCATCCAATTTTGAGGGGTTAGGCATCAACGTAGTACTGATCACCCCGGATAGAGCAAGGATAAAAAAGGAAACAACTCTAGGATTCAAGGCCTCAAATAACGAGGTAGAATATGAGACTATACTACTAGGCCTCGAGTCCTTAGCATGTCTGGGGGTAACTGAGGTCATGGTCTACAGCAACTCGCAGTTAGTGGTCAATCACATCAATGGGATGTTTTAGGCCCGAGATCCTCAGGTGCAGCTCTACCTTAAGAAAATCAGAACTGCTATACATCGAATGGGGGATATCAGGGTTGAGCATATACCACGAATAGATAACAGGCGTGTAGACGCTCTAGTTTACATCGCTTCGATGTCAGCTGGGTAGAACAAGAGAGAACTACCGTTGAGCTACCAGGAATTCCCATCAATAGACGAGCTTGGGCTGTCTAGTTTGGTAGCGGTTGAAGGAGGCTAGAGATGGGTAAGTCTGATTTTAGCCTACTTACAACTAGGAAAACTGCCCAGCAACCCGAAGGTGGTCAGGAAAGTCAAGAGCAGGGTAGAGAGATACACTGTTCTAAATGGGACTTTGTATAGGAAGTCCATGGGGGGGCTACTCCTGCGATGCCTGGTTCCGAAGGAAACAAGAGATATTTTAAGATAAATCCACGAGTGCTGCTGTGGGAACCATTTAGGAGGGAGAATTTTAGTACATAAGGTACCCTCTCAAGGTTACTTCTGGCCCTATTTGTAGAAAGATGTAACATTATATGTCAGGCACTGTGATAGTTGCAAGAGGCATGAAAAGATAATCCGGCCACCAACAATACAACTTCACTCCTTTATTAGTTCGGGGCCATTCGCCAAGTGGTGGATTGACTTAGTAGGCCTGTTGCCCAAGGCACCAGGCAATCTTACCTTCTTGCTGGTAGGGATGGATTATTTCACTAAGTGGACAGAAGTGCTCCCTTTGGCCAAGATTCGACAATAAAAAGTTCAAAAGTTTCTCTAGGAGAACATTATTTGTAGATTTGGTTTGCCACGTACCATAGTTCCCAGCAACGAAAAATAGTTTACAGGAGAGCAGATAAGAGAGTTTTGCAATGAATATGGGATAAAATAGGCATTGTCTACACCCTAATACCCTCAAGATAACGGGCAAGACGAAGCTACGAATAAGGTGCTGCTAGACATTTTGAAGAAGAAATTAGGGGAAGCCAAGGGCAGGTGGACATCAGTCTTGCATGGAGTTTTGTGGGCTTACAAGACAATTGTTAGAACATCTATGGGAATGTCGCTATTTACCATGACTTACGGAACGGAAGCGGTGATCCCCATAAAGAATAACTTTTCCACTACGAGGACCAAGGTAATACAGTCTAAAGAAATAACCAACAGTTGATTGTAAAATTGGACGTTGGAAGAAAAGCGAGATGCAGCATTTGTCAAACAAGAACATTACCATAAGAAACTGTAGAGTTACTTCAATAAAAAAGTTCATCCTCGACAGTTTCAGGAAGGCGATTTAGTGCTGCGACTAGTATTCTAGAACATAGAATAGCTGAATAATGGTAAGTTAGGAGAAAATTGGGAAGGACGCTATAGAGTGGCAAAAATGGGCTAGAAGGGAGTTTATTATCTACTCACAATGACTGGTCAGGAGCTGTCTAGACCGTGGATGCGTGTAATTTAAAAAGATATTATCAATAAATGTTTTGTCGTGTTTATTTTTCAGATGTGTTTGTAGGGCTAAGCTGAAGAGGGGGATCCAGTCAAGATCCGGGCCTACGTGGGTCTTCTCTGTCTTCTTTGTAGAGTAAGAAGCTGGTCGGGTCCCAACTCTGATACGAGTAACAATAGCTGTGTGGATCTAGCTAGGATCTAAACTTACGTGGGTTTTTTCTATTCTCGTTGGTAGAGTAAGAAGCTAGTCAGGGTCCTACTTTGTCATGAATTTCAAGGATGTTTCTATAGAATCCAGCTGGGATTCGAGCCTATATGGGTCTTCTCTGCCTTCATTGGCAGAGAAAAAAGCTGGTCGGGGCTGAACTCTGGTATGAGTAACAATAGCTGTGTAGATCCAGTCGGGATCCATACCTACGTGGGTCTTCTCTGCCCTCGTTGGCAGAATAAGAAGCTGGTTGGGGTCCTAATCTACCACGAGTTCACTAGCCAAAAAGTTAGCCAAATGATTATAGTTGAGAATGTAAGTAGAGTCAGAGCCTTCTTTAAAGGCAGCAACTCAAATAGCTATTTGTAGGGTTAGCTCGGTGCAGACTGTTTCATAGTTGAGAATGTAAGTAGAGTCAGAGCCTTTTTTAAGGACAGTGACTCAAATAACCATTTGTAGGGTTAGCTTGGTTCAGAATGTTTCATAGTTGATAATGTAAGCAGAGTCAGAGCCTTCTTCAAGGACAATGACTCAAATAGGGTTAGCTTGGTGCAGATTGTTTTATTACTGAAAATGTAAGTAAAGTCAGAGTCATTTTTAAGGACAGTGGCTCAAAGAACCATTTGCAACATTAGCTCGGTAAAGATTCCACCAAAAGTAAAATTTACTTTAGGTAGAACCCGGGGGGAAGTAAAATAGAAGAAAGTATGCTTGTGCAGTTTGTAGTGTGCAGTCCGAGCAGGCTTGAGTAGTTTGCAGCGTGCTTGTACTGAGTATTAAGCAAAGTATGCTTGAATAGTTTGCAGTGTACAGTCAGAGCAGGCTTGAGTAGTTTGCAGCGTGCTTGGACTGAGTGTTGAGCAAAGTATGCTTGAGCAGTTTGTTACGTGCTTGGACTGAGTGCTGGGCAAAGTATGCTTGAACAGTTTGTAGTGTGTAGTCAGAGCAGGCTTGAGCAGTTTGCAGCGTGCTTGGACTGAGTGTTGAGCAAAGTATGCTTGAGTAGTTTGTAGTGTGTACAGTCAGAGCAGGCTTAAGCAGTTTACAGCGTGCTTGGACTGAGTGCTGGGCAAAGTATGCTTGAGCAGTTTGCAGTGTGTAGTTAGAGCAGGCTTGGGCAGTTTGTAGCGTGCTTGGACTGAGTGTTGAGCAAAGTATGCTTAAGCAGTTTGTAGTGTGCAGTCAGAGCAGACTTGAATAGTTTGTAGCGTGCAGTCATAGTAGTCTTGAGCAGTTTGCAGCGTGCTTGGACTGAGTATTGAACAAAGTATGCTTGAGTAGTTTGTAGCAGATTGAGTTGAGCAGTGTATGATCAGTACATGTTTAAGCAATTTTGCATTTGAATGGGTTAATTGTTAAGGTAAATCAGTAATGAGTCCCTTAACAGCTTAGTTTATGCATGGGTCATTTCAACCAGCATGACTGTAAGCATTATAATCAGTAGAATATAAGTGATAGGAGAGAAGACAAAGAAGAAATTGCAAAAGTGACAATAAGTGTAAATTTTTTTTCATTAATAGTTAAGAGAAAGTACAAAGGAGAGATCCTGAAAGACGGGATAGTACAGAGAACACAAATATAATAGTAGAAAACAAGTTATCACTCAGGGGAGGGAGGTTGACTAGCCATGGAAGAAGGCTGGGTAGTAGAAGTAGGAACGTCAGCCCTGGAAGTAGGGTTAATAAGAGGGTCTATCACAATAGTAGTGCTAGAGGGATTAACGGCTCCATCTTGGTCCACTTCAATGACCGGAATAGACTGTTGGACAGGGGGTGGATTGATTGGCTGAGCTAAAGAATATGTTGTTTGGGCAGGATTCAATTCTAAGGTTGCACCAGCTTCCATAAGATCACCAGGGACTTGATTGAGGGTGGCATTGTGATTTTCCTTCTCATCCAGTTGGAAGGGGGGAGTGCGCCCATAGCGTCCAGTCCAAGGAGCAACCCGAACAGGAGTTACCCTGGAAGTATCGTCCAGGTCTTCTTTTTCATCTTTATCCTTTTTTTCATCCTCGTATTGAAGTCGAGCAGCCTCGAAGCCTTCATGGCAAGCTTTTGTAGAAGATTCCTCTACTAGTGGAGAATATTGGGCCTGTAGTTTCCCCAGCATCTTCCTTGTCTCAGCCTCATCTTCTTTGACCCGAGTAGCCCAGACTGAATCAACACTTGTTTTCGGGGAGTTCAGCTCGAGTTCTTGTTGTTGAATCTTGTCTCAGAGCTTTGCTAGCTCTGCATCTTTCTATTACATTCTCTCATTGTAACTGGCTAGCTCCAAGTGTAGAATATCTTGGAGATCTGTTAGCATCTTGTTGGATGTCTCCAAAGGTAGGTTGGCCTTGGATAATTGGGCTAGGTTAGCCTCCATCTCCTCTCTAGCCTCTTAGGAAAATTGGCTAGAAGAGGCCAACTCAGCTTGGAGCATAGTTATTTTCTCGTCTTGCTCTCTAGCCAGGGTAGCTATCCGGTTTTCAGCCTCACGCCACTTAGGAAGGCCATGGTTCCATAAACGTGAGCCTACGAAGTAAGAAAAAGTATGTTAGAGCACAGATATAGAAGAGTAGTTGAGCAGGGCAGTTAGAGCAGTAGTTACTTGATGAAGGCCATGGACGAAGCGATTGAAGCCAGGTCAGCAACGTCCCAGTTCATAAGAGAAATAGACTGAGAGAGTAGGGAAGCAACGGTTATAGGGTCCTTTATCTCACAACTTTTATTGTGGACATGGCAGGGGGATCGAAAGAAGTTGTCCTCTTTCGTATCCTGAAGATAGGTTCCGCAACCCATCCAAGCCAAAGTAGCCTCCTACAAAGAGATCTTGGGCAACAGGGGCCCCTCACCCTCAGACCCCTCAGAAGGGAAGGGCACCTTAGACTTTTCCTAACCAGCTAGCGCCTTTTCCACGCTCAAAGAGGAAGAAGAAGGATGTCCTCCTTGGTGGTGGTAAAATTCTGCCTTGTTTCCGCCTAAATCTCTTTAAGAAGCTCTGCAAAACAACAACGATACTAGTAGTAGCACCAGTGGTGACCGTAGTAGAAGTAGAAGTAGAGACGAAAGCAAGGGCAACAAGCTCCCCAAACGACACAGCTAGCTGTCCAGCCTCTTTAAAAAGGCTGGTACCACAGGAGGCGTGGCTTCTCTTTTTCTTCCACCTTTTCGTTGGGATAGTGGAAGGTGCAGCCCTGGTGGCAGTGGAAAGAGGGAACTCCGAGAGGCCGATGTTCATGGTGTTGGAGGACCCTGGCAGAACTCTAGAAGGAAAATCATACCACTCATAATGAATCAAACGATCCGAGCTTATCATGTTGGAGGGAGGAGCCGGATGACTGGGAACCCATCATCGTGGAGCTGACGAAAGTGGATCAAGACCCTCTACGGCACAGCCAAAAGGAGCTTGTAGTATAGGTGGTTGAGGGACGTCACCTAGAAGATCGTCCACCACCGCTCTCTCTGCAGCCCTGGTTCGGAGGTTCACTATATCTAGCCTACGATCTTCGGATGCTCTGCGTTGTATCTTCCTATCCTCTGTAGCCACCAAAACGAAAGATTTTGCACAAGAAGAAGAAAAACAGTTAAAAAAATAGTATAGAGCATGGACAAAGTAAAAAAATGGGCTTGAGATAGTAGTCAAAAGACAACATTACCCTGGAAGGAGTGGGAGACTCAGAATCCTTACGGCGAGTGCCAGGGACAAATTCCCAGTCCCCAGAAAAATAGAAGGGGTCTTTATGCCACCCTTTATCAGAACTTGGGAGGGAAGGGGTCAGAACCACTGTCGCATTTTTGGAGGATAGCGAGTAGAATCCCCATCGATGGGGAATCACCTTCATGTTGTATCGAGAAAAGATATCATTGGGGGTGACGCCCATTTTCTCCACCAGACGGTAAAAGTTCTCGGAAATTTGACCAGGGGCCTGATTTATCTTACTTAGTACATCTCTAAGGAAAGCAGAGAGAGAGAGAGAAACTATGGTCGGCCTTAATTTGGCCAGTGTAGACAAAGATTTCTCCCTGGTGGTAGTCGTCAGGGGCATCAGAATTACTATCAATGTACAAGCTTCGTTGGAGTTGGGACGTAGTGACAGCCAGTGGAAGGCCAAGTGTGGAAAAGGAAGTGAACAGATAGAAAGATGGAGAAATTACCTCAAAGAAAAGAGGCAACTGTTGTAGCAAAGTAAAAAGAGAGAGAGAATGAGTCCTTGTAGGAAAGCATATAGACGAAGTTATATAGTTTTAGCACGATAATAGATGAAGAATGCACTAAGTCTCCAATTTATAAAAAGAGCCAAAGGAGTACGTACGCTTGAGAGGATAGTTTGAGTCCAACCGAAGCGTCGCAAGTTGGGGGTAGTATAGAAAGGCTGAGGGACACGTAGACGGATATAGATGAAGAGGAACCCATTTGAGCTGTCAGCAATGATTCAAAGTGACTTCGTATTGAATACGTCAATTCAAAAGTAGTAGGTGTAATTATGAAAGGCCTAAATAGCCAGTATGAAAGCAAAATTGTGTCTCGAGGAGACAAAGAGATAATGCACCTCATCGAGAGGGGGTAGTTGTAAAGGAAAACAATTACACAACGATCTTAACCCTATACGTGTCCAAGCCAGCTAAGTGATACCTGACACAGATCAGCTTATGAGGCCAGATCAGCCTATGAGGCACTGTCCAGCAAGTAGGGCAGGTCAGAGTAGGGATCTCCCTAGTCTGGCTAGCAGGGCAGCGTAGAGATAAGCAAAGTCAGTCCTGTTAGGCATGGCAGGCTAGGCCTTGAGAAAACCGCAATACTGTTGCGTGCACTTAAATCCCAAAAATCCAGGAGGGGATTTCTGCAGATAAATTCGATCGATCTAGAATATCCCGATTAGGTAAACCACCCCACATGACTCATAGAAATCCCATGATTATAGCCCATGGAGGGGGAAATCCTAAGGTAAGGTAGAGGGGTTAAATAGCATAATAAGCACTATTGAGGGGGGATTGGAAAGATCGAGAGCTAACTAGTACTGATTACTATTCCTTTACTTCTCTAACTTAAGGGTATGTTTGATTGCATGGAAAGTCACTTTTCATGGAATTTGAAATCCATGGAAAATTAGTTGTGGAAAATAGGTAGGGTTGGAAAATCAAATTCCATTGTTTGATTTCACTTGGATAAAATCATGAAAAAATATGAGAAAAAAGAAGAAGAGGAGAAGGAGGAAAAAGATGAAAGGAGGGGGAGAGGAAAAAGAAGATGACGAGGAAGAAGGAGGGGGGAGGATGTGGCGATGGTGGCGACGGCGACGGTGGTGGCGACGATGGCGGCAGCGACGACGACGACGACAACGGTGACGATGGCGGCGACGGAGGTAAGTGAGGAAGATGGGGGGAGAACGTGGTGGTGGTGGTGGTGACAGAGGAGGTGAGGGATGGAGAAGAAGAAAAAGAAGAAGAGAGAGAGAGAAGGTGGTCGGAGACGGAGCCGACGGCGACGACGATGGCGATGATGATGACGACGACGGCGAGGTTAGTGTAATGGTGGTGGTGGTAGTGAAGAATTGAGGATGGAAAATATGGGTGGATTTCATTTTCCCACCCATATGGGTGGGAAAGTGAAATCCATGATTTAGTGGACTTTTTGAATAGGGTGGAAAATGAATTTCCATTTCCATGTGCAATCAAACACTTGAAAAATGTCATTTTCCATGGAAATTGATTTTCCACCCTATTTCCCATGTACAATCAAACATACCTTAAGTGTCAAAGTATCTGTGTCAGGTACCAGGCCGTCGCGGGGAGGGAGGCGCTAGGAACGACTTCAAATCAATACGGGTTGAGACCATCAGAGTTGTTTGTCGGATTCTGACCTCACAGTTCTCATTTCACGTAGATCTAACTTGTAATTATCGAAGAAAAGTAGGGCTGAGTTTTATTTGGAGCGAAGAATAAAAAAAAAAGATTTTTTTATTTAGATTTCTGATATTTATACGTAAGTGGGGATGTAAGCATCATTTCGGGACTTTTTTTTCCTGAATGTTGATTTAGATATTTTTATATTCTATTTGAGGTGATTTTTCAACATGAACCTTATGGTGATTTATCAAATTATGTCTCTAAATTAATGTTTTACCTATTGGGTAAAAGTTGACATGAAACTCGATGATTCGACAATTTTTTCGTTCGACTTCTGATTAAAATATGCTTACATGTTAAAGTATGTTTTTTGACCCTTCAAAATCTATTGGTCGAGTTAGTTTACCTCAAGTATTTGAAATTAAAAATCCATACTTTTAAAATCAACTGCAAAAGCTACAAATCTTTTCTCAAGATACGTACTAAAATTTTCTGGTAATTACACTTTAAAACTTCTTAATGGTGTTGAGAAAAATGATTTAGAAGAGTCATATATACTAGACTTGAGTTATAAAGATTTATGGAGGTAATTGAGGGGGATGAGAGGTCTCTAGAGATGCTTAGACAATTGCGAATGCCTAAAAGAGTAGAGACATAAAGATTTACCTAATTTTTATATAATGGAGAGAACTATGAATTGAGGTGGCAATATGGAGTCATATGGACTAAGTAGAGGGGGTCAAGTTGAAAAACGATGCTTGCATATGATCATATAGATTGGGTTGAGATTTAATCATGGGTGGAGATAAACTAACTAGGGTAAAGTTAGTTAAGTAAGATTAACTAGAATTCTACCCTAGTTAAGGGGTGGTTGGGGTTGGTTAAAGTTTAAACAACAATGGTCAAGTTATGTTCTAACTAAGGGTAATGCATAGGGGTTAACTTGATACTTGAGTTGTCTCTTAGAAGAAGACATGATGTCTTTGAGTGGAAATATGATGTGGCAGCTATGGTGAGGTGGATAGAAATGAGATGGCTCAATTTTTAAATGACAAGTATGATTGGATGCATGGTAGGTGGGTTGAATATATGACAACCAAGTCTTACATACAAGACCATATATAATAATTTGCAACAATAATGTTGTTGATGTAAGCTATCAGTTTGAGGTGACTAGAGACAGATTTTTTTTATTGTATGCTACATCTAGTAACATACAAAGTTACCCCCGATGGACGAGATTATGGATCAGTCTTCCGAGCTCATTTTGAGATTTATTTTGGCAATCCTTGGGTCGATTCTCATCTATTCAATGAGAACTACACAATGGTATAGTTTGATCTCATCAATAATGCTCTAATTAGGGATCGTCTTACAAGTAAGTATGTGAATCTTAAGGCAATGCCTTAAGGTCCAATTAACATGATCTAATAGTTTATCTTATTTGATTTATCTATATATTTCTACTTATCATACTTGATCAGATCTATTTTGCACGTTTCTCGAGGTAATTCATTGTTTCAAGTTTATCAATTAGAATTTGATAAAAAGAAAATGTAATAGTATGAGTAATGTTGATTGATGTAATGTGAATTTTAATTATTTAAATGTTTATCCCTGACTGTATGTACTATTTAATCATAGTTTATTTTGTAAAACTTTGCATGTATTGAAATGATTGAGCTTGCTTATTCGTTCATGCTAAGAGAAGTTATTAGTCAGAATTGTTTGTTTACCTATTGAGTAACCTTTGTTACTCACCCTTTCCTTCTAATTTTTTTTAGTTTCTGGTTCTACACTTGATGAGACCTATGTAGAACATGTTAGTGAGGATTATTTAGTAGGTTAGATAGACGACCAAAGTCCTTTACCTAGTGAGCATTGGGGTCATACCCACAAGCAACATCAGTTTCATCCATGTTGTATTATAGATTTTGGTTAAGCATTATGATTTTGTTAGAGAGAGGGGTTTTAATAAAATCTTATATATTATTTATTTATTCTGCATTCTTATCTATCTTACGTTGTTAGATGTATATAGACTTTCTCTATTATTCAATTTTTGTACATATATATAAATATAGGAAATTATGTATATTGTGTATCTGGTGAAACAGGTTGAGTGTCTTGGAATGCTAACATAAACAAAGGAAATCATGCCGAAATTTTGAAGTGCCACCTAGTGCCTTGAGATATGACATGGGATTTTGTGTTAGTGTTTTAGGGACGCCACATATTTAGACAGGAACATCATTTCTTTACTACTTAGCCTCTGGTCTCTCTCTTTTTTCGAATTTCAAATTCTTCAACTCTCAATTTCTTCATTCATAAAGCTCATACGGATCTAGACATCCATAATTGTGTTTGATTTTCAAACAAGAAAAACTTGATTAAGATTATGATGTAGGCCCAATTTGACCTATAACACCATGCTTCTCAACTTCTAATGGAAGGATATTAGCCTAAAGTCACAACAAGAAGAAAATAAGTAGCATACTGCATTCATTGAAGGTAAAGTTACACTCTCTCTTCTCTCCCTTATCATTATTTACATAAAATTACAAAAAAAAAAGTAAAACTTAATCTAAAATGGAAAAGAGACAAAGGCTTAAAGGCCAAGGACTTAGACTAGAAAAGACCATTTACATAATAGATAATGGTCCTATTGATAGAATAAATTAGGACCCCTGAAAGGATCATTTTCAAGATGCTACCACGCTTTGATTGATTCATGGATACGTAGACAATCAACATAATTTTAGGATGACCAATTTAACTTTTATCGTATTACGGGCTGAGCATATCGCACGACAGTAAAACTAGTTAAGAAGTGGTTGATTCTTGGCTGGGTTATTTCTTTTGCTATCTTATTTGTAATGCAAAGTTTTTTTGATGTGTTGGTGTTTAATTTGGTTCTTTTGATTTTTAACCAGCACAATTGAATACGCGCGTAATCTATTTTTCGACAAATGTATTATTCATGCAATTATGCCTAATTAAGATGGTAAAACACATAACGAGATAATATGAGGCATAACTTGATTATTTGCTAATAACAATATGCTACGACTGAAACAGTGTAGGTTAAATACCTTAAGTGCAGGGTTGTAGCGAAGTAGTAAAATCTCGGGAGTCCAAAGTCGATCCATAGGGATTATGTAAAAACTGAAATAAAACATGGATGAGGTGGAAGAAAATTTGACATAAACTATTAAAAATATGATTTTCTATACTTTCGTATGAAACAAAAATTAGAAGATTTAAAGCATAAATTAAAAACTGCTAAGGCATTGAGGATCTACTAAAAAATCACAATTTTATTCATTCAACTTTGTTTTGGTTAGTTTTGAATAAAGATTCTCTTTAATCGGATGATATAACAATTAAATCACATGTAGCACATCACATACCACAGGGATTCCTTAAGCAATCAATGTAATTATTTCTCCACTTTTTTGCATGTTTTATTCACCAAAAATCCATTTTTATCATTATTCTCCCATTTTGAACCTCCAAGACTAACAAAAAAGAAATTCAACTGATTAGTCCATATTAATCAAATTAACATTAATTAATCACTACAGATAAGGGGTAAATATCATCAATTTGCACAATTATCACACCCCAACCAACAATTTGTTAGTTCTCAAGCAAAAGAAGCGATCAAAATAAAATAAAGAAAAAAAATAAAGTATCACTTTCGCAGGCAACTCGACTGCATTTAACGTAGACAACAGACCCTTAAACCCCTAGGTTACCTAATGGAGGAACTTGACTTGTAAGGGTTTGCAGTGAATATACCCACAAAATTCAATTTACTAAGTCCATCATGTAAGACTGTAGTTTAAAAACTCCTTAGAACTAATGGGTTGCCTTTCAAGAACTATTAAGTTTAACGTCTTCTACTAGACAAATAAGCAAAAAAAAAAAAAAATTGGGATTCACAACTAGATCGCTCTAAGTCGAGACATGATGTTTCATAATAACGTATTAGTGCCTGATTATGTAGTTGGTTGTTGTTTACCAAGCTTGCGAGATCATTTATCCAGCTCAGGCTGGCCGTTTGATGTGACCGTAAGCAATGGGTCTCTTTTCAATGTGTCAGAACGTTCGACTACTATAAATTGTTAGTAATCGTTAATTAATCATCTTTGTCTATGCCTATCAGACGTGCATGTGATTCCCAAATACACAACCCCATTCGTATACGATCACATTTACATTACAAGTGCACTAGTAAAGATAGAGAGGAATAAACCCGGATTCCAATTGTGACTCCACTCTCATATGTGTCCCATACCATATATGAGTTTGGTTGTCCTTATCGTACATCCCAGAATAGTATATCACTCTAGATGATACGATAGACTATCCCTTTAGGTATTCACAGTATCTTTAACAGTTCACAAAATAGTTTTATATATATATATATCATTTTTTTTTCTTGAAAATAAATAAAAAATTAATATTACAGAGTTGAGAATGAATATCCAATTTCTTACCATGCAATTGTGGCCACGTGGCCTAAAATAAATAACAGAACAGAAACATAAACTGTGTCTCGAGCTACAGAAAGTAAATAAACATGCAACCATTATCATTATCCTTGGATATCCGTTCACTAACCTACACACAACATAATAATGTAAAATGCAGACATTACTCCTTTGTCGTATTTCCTACCCGCAATCACGCGTCATGGAGTCTGCCATGTGTAGCACTACCACCACACCGCGATCCCAGCTGATCACGAGCCAAGTTTGGCACGTGCACTAGGTGTGACATCCCATCTTTTCAGTATTATCACTTTTCTTTTTTATTATTTAAATTAAAACTTTACAAAACTTAAATCAAAACGGGTTTTGAGCAGTACACAGTACTATTTAAATTGAAACTTTACAAAACTTAAATCAAAATAGGGTTTGAGTAATGCACAGAACCTAACTGGTAGAAATAACCTGGTGAAATGTCTTACCCACGTATAATTTATTATAAAATACAATTAAACACATCAAATATGCAAGTCTTGGTATGATGAAAAGAATTCTATAATTTTTAAACACATTACGAATTTTCGTTAAAAATCCTAAATGCAATTTTCATAATCTTCGATTACCAATAGAAATTGAAAGTCCTTACAAATCCCTGTACGAGAGAATTGAAGCACGTGCGTGGAAATAGATACGATGGACCCAAAAATCGAGGTGGGTTGGATGTTGAGGCAGCTAATTTTTTAATCTGACCCAGTGGTTTCAAAGATCTCGATCGTCCTTTCTCTCTTCTACGGCGGATGATGATTTGATCTCAAAATAGATGAAATCCGAAGTTTAAAAATCAAAACCCCCATATCAGATACGACTGATTTTCAATGAAATAGGACGAAAGAGAAGAGAAAAAGAAAAGAAATTTGGTGCATTTTAAAACCTTTAGCTGGTTTGGACGCATATAAGAGATGATGAATAGTGATTTCGTTTATAAAAATTTTTATATAAGTTTTGGGACAAAATCAGTATTTTATATATTGTTTCGTTTGACAATACTTGATCGTTCAGACTCAAAAGTGATAAATGAATTCTCTATTTTGTATAATTTTTCATTCCGGATCTAATGGTATGGTCAAATTCTATAAATTATGTTTCTAACAAAAATTTACTTTTTCGATCCGATGGGACCCTAAAATTGACGTCGTTTTCGTTTTCTTACGATAATTCAATTTTTTATGCTCCAAAAATAACAAGTAAATAGTCCATTTTCTATAATTTTTTGTTATGAACTCAATGGTATGATCAAATTTTAAAAATTCTTTCTTTAGAAAAAAGTCATTATTTTAGCTTGATCCGACTTAAAAATCGAGGATTTTGTAATTTTTCTGTTTGGGCTCGTATTTAAGTGTGCTTGTAGGTTAAAGTATGCTTTCAATCATTTTGAATCCAATGGTAAGGTTAGATTTCATTAAAAATGATTAGAATAAAATCTTAAAATTTTACCCTATGTCCCACTTTTAGAATTTTCTTAAACTTTCACTATTTATTGTTGTTATTTTTTTTCGATATACGAATAAAAAACTTGGGGTTTTACACTTTTTCATTCTTTTGTGGGTGATAAGGTGTAGCCATTTTATGGGTGATCCCATATTTGTTCATTAAGGCCTCAAAAGGTCTATTATAAAAGTGTGTAGTCCCATCACTTATAATGGCTCAAGGCATTCTAAATTTTAACAAAATATTTTCTTTTAAATATTTTAAAACAGTTTTATGATCATTTTTACTATATGGAACCGTCCCAGTCCATTTGAAAACATAATCAACACCTACTAAAGTATAAAGATAACCAAAAGATGGGGGAATGGTTCCATGAAATTGAAGCCCAACATTCAAACACTTAGATTATAAGAATATGATTTAATAACATCATATTTTTATTGGACATTTCTCCCAATTTTTGAAACCGCACAAATCTTATAAATGCATTACTGTCCCTGATCAATTTAGACTAACAAAAACCACATTGCAAAATTTTGAAAATAGTCTTCTTAGTTGAAAAATGACCACGACAAGCCTGTGAATGGAAAAAGGAAACAACACTCAATTGTTCATTATCTGACACACATTTCCTAATTATTTGATCCGAACAATACTAAAATAAATAAGGATCATCCTAAAAGATTTTTCTTACCTCGATGATGGAAATTTTTTATCTTGTTATTTCAAATGGATAGGAATTTTACTTGTAACAATATAAATTGCAATATTCGCTTACTAATGTAATTGAAAAATATGAAAAAATTGTTCATCATGGAATGTTTCTTCGATAAGCATATTTTCTATGGAATTCAAGATGACAATGCGAGATAAATGGTTAGCTACTACATTATCAACTCTATTTTTATCTTTAATTTCTAAATCAAATTCTTGAAGTAAAAGAATCCAACGAATAAGTCCGTTTAGCGTCTTTCTTGGAAAGAAGATACTTAAGCATGACATGATCAGTGTAAATTAATATCTTGGATCCTATGAGATAAGATCTGAAATTGTCTAAGGCAAAAACTATAGCCAATAATTATTTTTTCTGTAGTTGAATAATTAATTTGAACACTATTCAGAGTCTTACTCACATAGTAGATAACATAAGTATAGACACTCCATTTTTGCAATCACCTGATTAATCAACTCGTCAACCCGATTGCGACGATTCCCAATGATGGATGATTATTTCAATGCTTTATTTGTTATTAGATATGCTTCAGAAATTCAGATGAAGTATCTCAAACTAACAAAACTTTAAAAACCACGCTACGCTACGAAAATATAACTCCAAAAACATATAAATCATCATCTTGTAGACAAAAAGAAGTTTTACGATAAAAATTACTAAAAAATGACCAAATTATAAAAATACCCCTAATCTCAAAACATCCCTAGAGCTTACATTACGCTTAGAAAAATCCTTTCAAACACATAAAACAACAAATCGAAATCAAATAAACCATTTCGCCAATTTTTACAAAATTCAATAAAAATTACGAAAATGCCCCTCATAAAGTTCATGCCCATTTTGCACAAATTTTTTATAAATGATACAAACCAATATTCCCATTGAATTTCTTACGAAAAATTGATTCCAAAACATCCTGGAACATTGAAAAATGACTTAAAACGCAAAAAATCCTCTCCGATGGCAAAACGATAATTTTACAATTTTAATAATTAAAAATTCTGAAATTAATAATTAAAAAAATAATTAATGTAAAGTGAAATCCTAACTAAAATCTAGTCAATTAAATGAGACTTAAGTCAAAATCCTAAAATCAAGTCAATCAAGTAAGATTTAAGTCAAAATCCTAAAATCTAGTTAATCAAGTATGACTTAAGTCAAAATCCTAAAATTAAGTCAATATAATAAGACCAAAGTCAAATTCTAATCAATCTAATAAGACAAAAGTCAAATCCTAACCCTAATAAAATTCTAATTAAACTCTAAAACAATCTAATAGAATTCTAATCAAACTCTAAAACTATCTAATGTAATTCTAATTAAACACTAACTCCATCTAAAATAATTCTAATTAAACACTAACTCTATCAAAAAAACACCTAAAACAAATCTATAAATAAGGGTCTCTACAACCTATTTTCGTATCTAAGAGAAAATCTTAGAAAAAGTAGGTCAAGGAGCCTCCCCAACTTTCCCAAAATCCTAATTTTGAAGTCCTAACTTCTTACCTAACATCCATACCCCAACTTTAGCTTAAAAACATCCAAAAACCCTTCTAAAATACCTTCAAATCCATAAAAAAAAATCAGAAAACTCACAAATCTAATAAGAAGATACCTCAACTTGGAGATCAGAAATTAAATCCGGAGACGGACGAATAGCAAGGAAATACATACGAGGATACTCTCTGTCAGTGCTGAGGGAATCGTTGTAATCCGCGAGGTAATTTTCTTTTACTTTTTTATTATTATTTATTATTTTTTTGGTTTATTGTGCAATGTAATCATTTTTGGGAATTAGTAGAGACTGGCGTTTGCCGGGCGGGGTTGGTGCCTAATACCTTCCAACCCCGTAATGTGATCCTTGGACTAAGTATTTTTTAAAGTAGATTAATAGTTTTCCTTATCTGTTTAGAGTCAATGTTCCGTTCGTAGTTCGTAATAACTAGGTGGCGACTCCCAAACCTCAAAGGTCAAAAACGGATCTGTACACCCCGCAGATTGAGAGCGCTTTCAATGGCGACTCTACTGGGGACTATTGAGGATCAAACTTGAAAAGTTCCAAGTATGGGATCATTGCCATTTAGACCTAATTTTTTTATTTATTTATTAATCTATTTGATTCGTTTGTTTTTGTGGGATTGTATTATATCCTCTCAACATCATTTTTAGCATATTATTATGTAATATTATTTGCTATGATTCAATTTAGAGTCGTTTGGGATGACCCAAAATAATGTAGGATATTGAGAGGATGATGATGTGGAAAAATGGGTGTTGACCCATTTTTTTTGGATTATTTTTTTTTGGTTTGTATTATCCTTTAGTATCCTTTGATTCGATTTTGGATACTTTGATCTAGCATATATATATATATATATATTTTATGGTTCAATTGGGGGTCATTTAGAACGGCCTTAAATAATGAAAGATTCAAATTAACACATTAACGAGGATAAGATTTATTTTTTATTTATTTATTTATTTATTTTTTATTTTTTGGTTTTTTTTTTTTATTCTGGGTCAATTTCTTTTGAGATCATAATATTAAAAAAAAAAGGTTGAATCGTGGGATCTGTGGAGGGGATCTATTCATGAAGAGATTAGGTGGGAGAAATAAAATGATGTGTGAAGTGCGCAACAGAACCGTGAGGATTGAGGTTGGATGTGTATATGTAAACATGTGTGATGCATGCGTGTGTGTTAAAAAAAATCACTTACCTGGCAGCATGCTTTCTTCTTAAAATAAATTGTAAGGATATAGTGTGATGTCCCGTTCCTAACTAAGATTAGGTGGCACCCTTTTTTTATGCTTCATGGAATTTTTGTGACTCAGTGACCGTATGGATGTGTAGTTCATCCATTCATGAATCTACAGACACAACATCAGGTTGATTGGTGATGTGAATCCATTGATAATAGTGTTGTATTAAGAATGCTGCACAACCATTGGATTTAAATTCTTCTTAAAAGATTGATCTAGTGGATACAAGTTAGCAAACACTATGATTCTTTGTACATGCGCTCATGAAGAGATGGACCACACATCTGTACAGTTAGTGGGACCAAAACAAACTTCCACCTGGAACAGAACAAGATGGCATCTTACCATGGTTAGTAATAGGACACTCTATTAGATCATTATTTAAAAGGAATAAAACAAAAAAACAAAAAGAGAGTTTTACCTGCAAACTCTGTCACGTTTTTTAAGGAGTTGTGCTGGGGTGACACTAAAACTAAATGTTATCTTAGCGTATTCCTTTATAAAAATTCCTTGCCGCATATGTCTGTTACCAACAAACCCACTTTGGGAGTCATGCTACCATGACAAAGCTAGCAAGATATTATATCTTACTCAATGTCGTTGGGCCTACTTGGACTGACAAACAAAAAGTCTGATACGTTGGTCTTCTAGATTTTGAAAAAAAAAATCTTAAAAAATCTATTTTTTTTTAAAATGAAAAAATATATATTTTTTAAAATAAAAAAATTTGTTTTTTAAAATAAAAAAAAATCTATTTTTTTTAATGAAAAAAAAAATCTGTTTTTTTTTTATATAAAAAAAAAGTCTGTTTTTTTTAATTTATAAAAAAAAATATATGTTTTTCTTTAATAAAAAAAAATCAGTTGTTCTTTAATAAAAGAAAATCAGTTTTTTTTATAAAAATAGTCTTTTATAATTTGATCATTGGTAAAAATCTCAATTTCTTTCCTTATGATCCAATGCCATCAGAGTTCTAATCACTGAATTTTAATTCTAATTATGGAATTTTAGGAATCGTTTAATTTTCCCTTTTTCTTTATTCCCCATGAAACTTGTGGCATTGGATAGTTGTTATGGTGATGGTCAAATGACTCTTAGTAAAATCGAAAATCTTATTGGATTAGTCAAGCTAACCAAATTCTTACCCCAAAGTTTTTTAGGTAATTTTTGAACAAAAAAGGTTTGCGATGCATGTTCCTCAAAAAGATAATTTATTGTGGACCTCTCCACGTGGTAAAAAAAAAATCATAACCCCTTAAGTTCACAACTATCATTCTATCCTCAATCAAATAGTCATTAAAATCTCAATTTGTTTTGGGCAACCCATAAGTAACCCTTGATTGGACCATAACAAAATATATATATATAAAAAAAAAGTTGTGCCTATTGCAGTGATTTGATCTGATCAATTATCATATGCTATATTCATTGATTGATTTGCCATGATTTATGTATGCAGGAGATGTGCATGTTTCAATCT
Organism: Akebia trifoliata; assembly: GCF_017979445.1. Lineage (NCBI taxonomy): Eukaryota > Viridiplantae > Streptophyta > Magnoliopsida > Ranunculales > Lardizabalaceae > Akebia > Akebia trifoliata. Next base: position 17,779,256 of record NC_141379.1, read on the forward strand.
TAAATTGAACCATATGGATGGTTTTTAATCTTTCTTGTTCATTGTATGCATTTATTTGTATGGTTTAATACCTTTGCTTGTATGGACCCATGAATTGATACGTTTGAAAAGGCCCCGGGCACACCCCACCCTGTATATTGCACACACCACAAACACGTTTACTGTCTTGCACGCTTGCATGTCCCAATATAGCCAACGTGGCACTAGTGCATGGCCTGGTCTCTTCGAAGATGCGACGTCATTCATGAAAACCACAACTCCAATCACATACCTTAGGGAATATTAAACTGGGACATCAGTGCCGTTTGATCAGGTGATTCTGAAAGGTATATCGATGCACCCAGGCTGGAGCGACCTGAGCCTTTAACCTATTGTAAGCCGCACTGTCACATGTCTCTATTGCCAACGTAATACTAGTATGTGGTCGGTCCCCTCATGGGATGCCAAATCATTTATGAAAGTTACAACTCTTGACTCGTATCCATAGGTATATCAAAGATAATATAAGTACATCAATTGCACTTCTTGATCAAAACCAGTACCTAAGCGAGATCCTGCTCCGATGTACTACGGTACTAAGAGGATTGACTACGTCTATTCTAAAAAAGAAGTGATTTAAGAGTACCTTTGCTCAAGCATCGCGCGCCACCTCTGATCTGAGGATTAAACTGACTGCTTTTGATTTCAAAGAAGTGGGTTGAAGTTTTAGATTGTCAATTATACGGTATATCAAACCAAGTCAGTACGTATCGTCTGATTGAGTACGCTCGAGAGGTATATAGGTGTACTTAGGCAATGTAGCCAGATAAATTGCATTGCTCGTAGTAAACCTAGAGTCTAGAAACCTCCCTATAGGTCACGACTCAAACTTATCATGGGTGGTCCTAGGTTGCTATATTTAATCCAACCAAAGGTAAGAGGGTGGATCGGTCCACACCGCTCCAATCAAACGGTCCAACTCAACAGACGTAATTGATGAGACATACTGGTCAATATCAAGTTAAACTAATTAGCCCAATTGGTAAATGGATTTTATGGATCAACATATGGATCAGTTGAACTAATTGGCTTAAAAATATTGGATGAAGTGATGCAAATGGAATATTCAGATCCATTAGGTCGAACCGGCCCAAACTCAAATGGGTATATAGTTCCAATCACCTTGCATCGGTTAGTTTAATTCAATGGACTGAATATTTCATACTTAACAAGATCAGTAAATCATCTTTATGTAATATTTCTTGATCGAAATATTTCATTGGTTAGAGATTTTGAATCTAGGGGTTAACTTAACCCATGCTATCAAGAGGAACCTCTATTTATTAGAAGTCCACTCTAGGGTCCGTAACTAATAATCCACCTTTGATGGGATTTTCAGGGTTATCATTGCACCCAAACTCAAATGTCTACCTCCTAGTTGGAGTCGTAAGTCCAGTCGGTTAGAACGAACGTCAGTACTAAGTCAACAGGCAGAAATGACTTCAGAATCTGAGCTTACAGAAATCCGTAAGATTTTGGCAATTTTTTCCAATGATATCAACAGTATAAAAGGTAAGGTAGATGCTTTGGAACAGATTTCAGAATCAACGGGCAATTCCCTTGTCGATCCAAAAGGAAAAAAGGTAGAAGAAAATGCAACGAGACATGCACATGAGGCCTTCAAACTTGACAGAGATGAAGAACATTTCGATGAAAATCTGGTGTTAGCCAACAGGATGTCTCAGTCTGAGTTAGCTCTGAAGAGTATAAAGGGTATCAATGAAATTGCAGTAGGCATTGAAGCTTTAAACCGTATCCCTAGAATTCATTTGCCAGAGAAATTTCTAATGCCTAAAATGGACAAGTTCAGTGGGGTAGGTTGTGCAAAAATGCAATTTAAGGTGTATGTTACTAACATGCGCACTATGGGACTCAATGATGAATAGATGACATTGCTATTTCAGCGGACTCTATCAGGATCAGCTCTGTGATGGTTGATGTCTCAAGATCCGACTATAGTAGGTACATGAGAGAAAATGTCAAAGGCTTTCTGGCCTCAGTATAAGTACAGTATTGATATTGAAACTTCAAGAAGGGATCTGGAGTCAACTAAACAGAAGAATGGAGAAACGTTTACTAATTTCATTGGTTTCTGGAGGGCCAAAGCTGCACAAATGTGGGATAAATCTTCAGAGAAAGAACAAGTGGCTATTATCTTAAAAAATCTCTCGCAAGGGTATGCTCGACATCTAGTCTCCCAATACCTTCCTACATTCGAGTCTCTGTTGCAAGTCGATAGCCAAGTGGAAGATGCTTTCGCTTCTGGAGTCTTTTCCAATCCTTCTGATAACAAGCTCAAAAGGCCTTTCACCAATTGATCACGCCTATGTAGCCAATACGTCTAATACACCCGTCTAATTTACTATCCTACATAATAACCAAGTTAACCCTAATCAACCTTGACCACGCAAGAAATTCACCAATCTTGGGATGCTTTTGAGCTTTGTCTTCCAGAAACTATTAAGTAAAGGGCTCATTGCACCTCTCCAACCTCGACCATTACCAAACATTCCCCACTTCTCACAATTCCAACCATTTTGTGAGTTTCACCAAAATCCCGATCATCTTACTAATCGTTGCATCGCTCTTCATCACACAGTTCAAGACCTCATTGACGTCAAAAAAGTTATTGTTCCTACCCCTGAGCTGCCAAATGTTACTACCAACCTCTACCTACTTACCAACATCCTCAGACTTTGAACATGGTATCCAACACCCAACTCTCGTTGACCCAATCCTTCTCATCTGCTTAGTCAATCATAAGCCTCCCAACCCCCCTCTTACTAGAGTGACGGTCCCTAACGAGTTTTTCTCCACCAAGCGCAACCTTGGCCAAGGGAGAAGAAGTAAATTTGAACAAGGTAAAGATTTCGAAGAAGAAGACTCAGTCCTACTACTTGGAAATGGTGTCCCAAGTTCTCAGTTTGTAATCAAACCCATTGTAGGTAATTGTCTATAGTTTTTTATCAATTCAATAATCAAGTTTTTTTTTATTAGTCAAGTTAGTTTGTCGAGTCTGCAATGGTGTCAGTCACCCTAGCTGAATTTAATTGAATAAAGGAAATTTTTGAATACCTTGAGCGTATTAACAAATTAACTAATAAACAAACTTCAAGAAGAAACTTCAAGAAATTCATCAAACAAAGAACCCCCTCTTGAATGAGAAGATAAATGTCTTGCTCGAGAAAGCAAAGGTCATTGTAGACATGAAATGTTCGCCACGAATCTCAATACTACATTGTTTGGAGTCGTCACCATTCTTTTTTGAAATGGGTGTGAATGGGCACCCGGATTGATTCTTTTTAAAACCATTTTTTTCATGGCATTGTAGTGACTCTCATTCATTGGAAAAGGGCAAGGTCTACCTAAGATCTAGGTAAGGAGGTCCGGTTAGAGGATGGGGAAGGTGTTAGCCACCCCGTCCTCTCCACCAAAGGTGGTTACCTTGCTTGGCCATTTTTTTTTGTAAAACTCAAGAAAACAAATATTAAAGTGCATGAGAATGTATGGTAAGAGTGGTGTGTGCATTAAGTGGAATGTTCCCTAAAAAGGGATTTTGATTTTAATGTGACATTAGGGACATTCTATGGAAGAGAATGACCCATATAATCACATTAAATTTATGAAATGAATGTTGGTTTGAACTCTTAGAGAGACTCCATAATGGAGTTCCCTTGAAGTCACAACCTTGATGTATGTATGCATGGCTAGAAACTTTGTGTTTCACCCCATCAAGAGGGTAACACATTTCTTCATCATTGCCATGCATAGGTGAGTGTATGCATTGTGTACAAGATGATGCATGAGATTGGGATGAAAAGGGCTTCAACCCCCATCCTTTCGATCGAACCTTAGTCCAATCTACCGGGGATGGGAGAGGGTGTGCATTACATCCTAAAGGATTTCTAAAAGAGAATAAAATAGAGGATTAGAATAAGAAGATGCAAGCTTTAAAATAAATAACTACATCTTAACCCCACCTTGTCCCTTAATGAACTTGAACCTTGAAGAGTAGGCTTGAGAGATGAATGAGATGGTTGAGGGTTGAGTTGAAGTTTAGAAGATGAGAGAATGAGTAGGAATTTTTGTAGAGTTTTAGGTTGAGAGATGGGGGCTTGAGAGCATGAGTTGATCATAGAAAATGAGGGTATTTATAGAGTTTTTGAAGAACTTTTGGGGATAAAGTGGTCCAACCCTAAAAATAAAGAAAATGGACATGGGGTTTAGGTTATTTCTTTTTGGATTTTTCATTTGTATGAGGGTAAAGATGACATTTGTGAAGAAACCCTCAAAAGCATGCTTTGATCCTTGGTTTTTTGGTAAATAAAGGTGAGAGAACAAAAGTACTTTTGGGAGGATGAATGGGGGAGTGACATGTGTAAAGGTGGAGTGGTAGGTAAAAAGTAGATCTTGGTTTATTTGTAAATAACTCATAAAGCAAGGATGGAAGTGTAGTTTTGAAATGGACCAATGGGAAAACAAAAGCACATTTGGGAGGGTGAATAGGAGGATGACATGTGTAAAGGTGAAGTGGTAGGTGAAAAGTAGATCTTGGTTTATTTGTAAATAACTCATAAAGCAAGGGTGGAAGTGTAGTTTTGAAATGGACCAATGGAAAAACAAAAGCACATTTGGGAGGGTGAATAGGAGGATGACATGTGTAAAGGTGAAGTGGTAGGTGAAAAGTAGACTTTGGTTCATTTGTAAATAACAAATAAAGCAAGGGTGGAAGTATAATTTTAACATGGACCAATGGGAGAACTCCATGTATGTACTTGAAGATTCCCACCTTTTGAGGGTATAATGGGAAGTCCTCTCACCTTTATGGATTATTACCAAAGACCAAATAACCTTTTTGGTTTGACTAAACTTTTTGAGAAGGGCATTCTTGAGTTTTCACAAAGGGAAAGTTGACCCTCCAATTAGATGATGCATTGGACATTGGGGGCTTATGAGGTATCAACATGTGTCATCTTATGAAGGGGTGAGAGGATGGACTTGGAGTGGGTTTGGTATTGGGCTTAGAGAATGGATTTTGTCTTGGGCTTAGGTTGGGCTAGAAAATGGATTTAGGTTATGGGTTTAGAATGGCATTGGGTTTTGGGCTTAGGTTGGGCTAGGTAATAGATTTGAGTAATTGGGTTTAAGACTAAGAGAATGGGCTTGAATTTAGGTTAAAAGATGGACTTTGTTTTGGGCTTAGATTTGGTTGGGGAGTGGACTATGGTAAGGGTATGGGTAATGGATCGATTAATGAAAAATGAACACGAATTGGGAGTGGGTTAGGGACAAGGTTGAGCATGCAAATTATATGACATGATGCATGTATGCATGAAAATGATGCCAAGTGGCAATGCGGGCCTGTTCAGAGGCTTGAGTTCTAAATTGAAATCAATTCGAGGAAATTTGGATCTTCATGGATTCGTGCAAATTGGGGTGTCTACAGTCATTGACATCGGAACAAAAATAATTCTTAAGAAATTCATATTGGAACTGGCTTATCCCCAAGGAACACAAAGAGATGGTGAATTAATTCAAAAAATTCAAAAGACTTGCTTGCGTGGTCCTATGAGGATATGTTGGTTAAGTTTGGGTGTTGCTCAACACTAAATATATACTCATTTTATGGGAACACCACATGTACAAACCATAATGGACTCACATAATCAGATGAGAGGTTACAAAATATATCTACGCTGGACTTCTCAACATGATAGAGCTCCCAGAATAAATTACTATTCTCATACCAATGGAGTAAAGTGGCTAGCAAAGATCTTGAAACTATCATCATTAAAAAGGTGTCGGTCGCACTGAAATTGTTCTAAGAAATTATCTTTCACACCCTTAGTATGTCAAACTTCGACTCAATCTTCTACGGAAGCTGTAGTGCTCTGTTATGTGACATGAAAGAAAAGTCAGTTGTCAGAAATAGATTAGATCTATCGGCGGTATGAAGAACTAAACCTGATTGAAAAAAAATTACTTAGAGCTCTATACCACATGCAAACTTATCAGAGAAGAGTTGCTCACACGCTTGACAAGAAGGTCAAAGTTCGCCACTTACAAGTCAAGGATTTAACCATCATACTTTAAAGAAAATTGAACACCCCTCCTCAACTACAGGAGGAGGTCTGAACCCAGTTGGAAAGATTCATTCATTAAGGAAATACTGTCTAGAAAAGCCATCAGGCCTCAAAATTATGATGGAATTGAACTACTAGAACCAACCAACCTTGACCAGATCAAGTGGTACTATATTTAAGGAGACCATCTTTGGCCGAATCAATTTCTTATTACCTAGTTTAACATCTCCTTTCTTAACCCTTTGCAGCCTTTTAAAAATAATACATTTTTTCTTTCTTAGCCTAATCACCTAACCCAGGGGAGGGAAAAATTCGAACTACGTTTTGGTCTGATCCCAAAATTCTAGGGTACGTAGGTAACCTGAGAAGTTACTTCAGGACCGACCACATCAAAATAAAAAAATATAAATTCCTAACACAAAAAAAATCAGAAAGAAAAAAATTCAAAAGAAAAAAAGAAATATCTTCAAAATGGGAAAGAAAATTCAAAACAAAATAAAAGAAATGCCACACGGGCATTTGGATTTTTTAGCCTCAAAATTCCTTTCTTTTTATACCCAGTCCTAAACTTACTTATGAAAGTCCTCCTAAATACCGTGCGAAAAAGTCAAGGAATGGATTAAAGTACAATCAGACAATAATTCCAAAAGTTCAGAATGAAAAAAAAAAGCCTGCTAGGTTGAAAATCCAAAAAAAGGTGACTTACGCAAAAATTAAGGTAAACTCGCAAGGTTGAAAATCTGAAAGGACGACTTTGACAACAATCAGAGCAAAGAAAAAAGAAAAGAAAACTCGCTAAATTGAAAACTTGAAAAAATGATCTAAGTAAAAGCTAGAGCATGTTCGCTAGTTTGAAAACCTGAAAGGACAATCTAGGCAAAAGTTAGAGCAACAAAGAAAAATAGAAGAAAAATCTAGAGAGTTGAAAAGCTAAAATGCGATCTGAGCCAAAACATTAAAGGTCCGAATGATCAAGTTTCAATATCCAGTTTAAATCAAATATAGACTCAGTGGATATAAGTATCTCATCTATGATTGATCTGAAAAGTTCATGTCCCTAAGTGAACCGACGGGGAGAAAAAACAAATTCTATGATGAATTTCAGAAAGAAATATTTTGTTCCAATTTCTTTGAGCCTAATTCAAAATCTTCAATATAAAAAGTCAAAATTATTGCGCTTGCGGTAATCAAGGACTTCAAACTTTCATAACAAGGGAGTACAGTTCCCCCGCCTTACACTAGGGGCATTCGTTTTCAAATTATGTTCAATTATCCCCAGTGCAATGTTCCCTGTCAAACTAGGGGCATTTTGGTTCTGAAGCCTAGTCAATTTTAACCCCAAAGGATAAGGTTAACTTTGAATTAAAGGTTACCCTCTTGATATCAATTTTGAAAACTCCTAAGATTCAAAGATAGTTAAAATGTTTATCGGACCTTCATAAAATCCAACTTTTTATTTAAAAAAAATCAAATGCGAGGTTAATCCCCCGTTTGTTCCCTCAAAGCTTAGTTCATTACTCTTTCACTTCGAGTAGGTAGAGTAGAACTTCCTAAGAAATTAATTCATTACTCTTTCTCTCCGAGTAGGTAAAGTAGAACTTCTCCAAAAATTAGTCATTACTCTTTCACCTTAAGTAGGTAGAGTAGGACCCCCAAAAAAAAAGTTCATTACTCTTTCACCCTAGGCAGGTAGAGTAGGACTCCCAAAAAATTAGTTCATTACTCTTTTACCCTGGGTAGGTAGAGTAGAACTTCCCAAAAAAATTAGTTCATTACTTTTTCACTGTGGGCAGGTAGAGTAGAACTTCTCAAAAAAATTAGTTCATTACTCTTTTACCCTGGGCAGTTAGAGTAGGACTCCCAAAAAGCTTAGTTCATTATTCTTTCACCCCGAGCAGGTAGATTAGGACTCCCAAAAAAATTACTTTATTACTCTTTCACCCTAGGCAGGTAGAATAGGACTCCCAAAAAATTAGTTCATTACTCTTTCACCCCGAGAAGGTAGAGTAAGATTCCCAAAAAAATTAGTTCATTACTCTTTCACCTTGGGCAGGTATAGTAGGACTCCCAAAAGCTTAGTTCATTACTCTTTCACCCCTAACAGGTAGAGTAGGACTCCTAAAAAAATTAGTTCATTACTCTTTCACCTTGGGCAGGTAGAGTAGGACTCCCAAACAATTAGTTCATTACTCTTTCACCCCGAACAGGTAAAGTAAGACTCCTAGAAAAATAAATTCATTACTCTTTCACCCAGGGTAGGTAGAGTAGAACATTCAATTTTTTCTCAACTTTTGCTCAGATTTTTCTCAAACCTCAAAATTTTCTCAAGTTTTGTTTAAAGTCAAAGTTTTTTCTCAGGTTTTCCTAGATTTTATGTTTTGCTCAGGTTTTACTCATTTTTACTCGGATTTTGCTCAGACCCTTTGAGATTTATCTCAAGTTTCAAGTACACACACTTGCACATTTTAGTCAGGGAGAATTTTCTAAAATTCAAAGATCTGACGCTGTCAGTGAGAGCTCGCGGTTGAGGACCTGACAACCTTTTGTTCGGAGAGAGTTTTACCCTCAAGGATTCGAACACCTCGACGAATTGCTAAATCAGGCTGTAAAATGAATTGTCACTAGCTTTGGTATTCGGATATCACACTATCTACCGAAATAGATTTGCTATCTAGTTTTCTTCAACCCTCTGCCAAAGAGGGGCATTTGTAGACACCCCATTTTTTCAATCACCTGATTAATCAACTTGTCAACCCGATTGCGATAATTCCCAATGATGGATGATTATTTCAATGCTTTATTTGTTACTAGATATTTTCAAAAATTTAGATGAAGTATCTTAGACTAACAAAACTGTAGAAACCATGCTACGCTAGGAAAATATAACTCCAAAAATATAAAAATCATTATCTTGCGGACAAAATGAAGCTTTACGATAAAAATCATTAAAAAATGATCAAATTATCAAAATACCCCTAACCTAAAAATATCCCTAGAGGTTACATTACGTTTAAGAAAATCCTTTCAAACACATAAAAAACTAATCAAAATTAAATAAATCATTTGGCCAATTTTCATAAAATTTGATAAAATTACGAAAATACCCCTCATAAAGTTCACGATCATTTCGCACCAAAAATTTTATAAATGACACAAACCAATGTTCCCATTGAATTCCTTATGAAAAATCGATTTCAAAACATCCTGGAACATTGAAAAATGACTTAAAACGCAAAACATCATCTCCGAGGGCAAAACGATAATTTTACAATTTTAATAATTAAAATTTTTAAAATTAATAATTAAAATATTAACTAATGTAAATTGAAATCCTAACTAAAATCCAGTCAATTAAATAAGACTTAAGTCAAAATCCTAAAATCAAGTCATTCAAGTAAGACTTAAGTCAAAATCCTAAAATCTAGTCAATTAAGTGAGACTTAAATCAAAATCCTAAAATCTAGTCAATCAAGTAAGACTTAAGTCAAAATCATAAAATCAAGTCAATCTAATAAAATCAAAGTCAAACCCTAATCAATCTAATAAGACCAAAGTCAAACCCTAATCCCAATAGAATTCTAATTAAACTCTAAAACTATCTAATAAAATTCTAATTAAAGTCTAAAACTATCTATTAGAATTATAATCAAACTCTAAAACTATCTAATGGAATTCTAATTAAACTCTAAAACTATCTAATGTAATTCTAATTAAAAACTAACTCTATCTAAAATAATTCTAATTAAGCACTAACTCTATCTAAAAAGCACCTAAAAAAAATCAATAAATAAGGGTCTCTACAACCTATTTTCGTATCCAAGAGAAAATCCAGAAAAAGTAGGTCAAGGAGCCTCCCCAACCTTCTCAAAACTCTAATTTTGAAGTCCTAACTCTTTACCTTACATCTATACCCCAACTTTAGCTTAAAAAATACTCAAAAACCCTTCTAAAACACCTTGAAATCCATTAAAAAAAATTAGAAAACTCACAAATCTAATAAGAAGATACCTCAACTTGGATATCATAAATCAGATCCGGTGACGGACGAATAACAAGGAAATACATACGAAGATACTCTCCACCAGTGCTGAGGGAATCGTTGTAATCCATGAGGTAATTTTCTTTTTATTTATTATTATTATTTGTTATTTTTTTGGTCTATTGTGCAATGTAATCGTTTTTTTGAATTAGTAGAGACCGACGTTTGCCGGGCAGGGTTGGTGCCTAACACCTTCCAACCCCGTAATGTGATCCCCGGAATCAGTATTCTTTTTAGTAGATTAGTATCTTTCCTTATCTGTTTAGAGTTAATGTTCGATTCTCAGACCGTAATAACTAGGTGGCGATTCCCAAACCTCAAAGGTCAAAAGCGGATCCGCACACCCAGCAAATCGAAGGCGCTATCAATAAGACTTTTGATCATTTATTTGTCCTAATACTACCCCTACAACATAATCACTTGCATTACACATGATTTCAAAAGGAGAATTCCAGTCGGGTGGTTGAATTATAGGTGGGGAGATCAACATACCTTTTAGCTTATCAAAAGCTAATTGATATGGGTTCATTTCACTCAAATGAATTCTTTTTTGCCAAAAGATTACATAAAGGACTAGATATGGAGTTGAAATCCTTTATGAATTTACATAACCTAAGAATGATAAAATTTCTTTACTACTGTTGGGGATTAGTAAATTAGTAATGAGATCAACCTTCACTTTATCAACTTTGATTCCATCACGAGAAAATGACATAAAATGACATTTTTCCCAATTTAAAATGAGATTCTTTTATTCCTTACGAATTAAAACAAATTCAAGATGGTATAAACATTCATTAAAAGATAAATCAAATATAGAGAAATTGTCTATGAAGACTTCCAAAAATCGCTCATGTCATCATCAATAAGTGGTAAATCTTCAAATCGAGATTTCCACTTATTTATGTATGGCTCAGGCGCAAAATTCAAAAGAGTATTGACCTCATCACTCATCATTAATAAGTCCAAAATGGGCCAAACATTCTTCCAAAGGATTTGAAAAGGTATATTGATTGAACTTGTCTTGCACGAGGGTGTCAATCATGTTCACCTCGTGCAATTTATCATCATCATTCGATTGTTTGTATACGTTGAAAAAACTAAATCATCATATAATCAAATGATAATTTTATCACACCATTCCTACAATTGATTAAAGCATTAGAAATAGCAAGGAATGAGCAAACAAGTATGACAAGAATTTGAATGTTCACATTAACAACATGTTGACTATCAAAGACAATAAAATATACAAAAAAGTAAAATTTATCGACTTGGACTAGTATATCTTTTACAATGTCTCTCAGTATTTTAATGGAATGATCTATGAGTTGTAAAGTGACTCAGGTAGGTTGTAACTCACCTAAGCTTACTTGTGTATATACCGAGTAGGGTAGAAGGTTGACAGTCGCCCCAAGTCCAAGAATATTTGTTCAATGTGAAAATTCCTTATGAAACAAGAAATCGTAGGGCATCCAGGATCCTTGTACTTATGGAAAGTGTTATGCTTAGTGATTGCACTTACTTTTTTTGTCGAAAAAGTTTTCTTTGGTACATTGAGCTTACACTTTACTATGTAAAAATCCTTTAAAATTTTGGCATATGACGGTATTTTCTTAATGACATCTAACAATGGAATGTTAATTTTAAGTTGTTAAAAAATTTTCAAAATATCTTGATTGTTTGCATTTGGTTTTGCTAGAATTAATCTTTGTAGGGATGGAGCCACAACTAATGGTTCATGCATGAGTTCAACCTCCTTAACCTTATCCTCATACTTAGATTGCTCAGATTCCTTTGATTTTTGAACATTAAGAATATTTTTTTTAATTTTGAAGTGTGATGATAGACTAAACATGATTAGTTTAGGGTAAAAAAAAAAAAAGATTCTCAAACAACAAATTGGCCTTTAGGATTTTGTTGGTATTGGACTGGGAAAATGCCTTTCTTCCTAACATAAGACTTGAGGCCAATTTGTTCATAGTTGTTTGGAGGTCATGAATGGCATGCATATTTTATTGGTTGATAGTTGTTTATCCTTGCATGAATACTTGCAATGTGTCCTCCATGATCTTCTTTTGAGGAAGATTATAAGATGAATTTGAATGAGGAGGCCATGTAAGATTGCTAGCATTTTGTGCATTTCTCCAATTGAAGTTGGGATAATTATGCCAATTCGAATTGTTTGTCTCAGAATATGGGGAACTAAAAGGTATTTTATATGTATTCATGGAATTTGCTTGGTCATGCAACACTTCGTTAAAATCGGGGATTGTGGGACAATCTTATGTATCGTGTGAATCACTTTCACAGATAACACAAATATAAAACATCAAAGTTAAGCACAAAAGGTATAAGGGTGCAACTAGAGTTTTGATCCTGTAGACACCTCATTTTTACTTCCGCCTGATTAATCAACTCGTTAACCCGATCGCAACGGTTCCCCAATGATGGATATCCATTCCAATGCTTTATTTTGTTACTAGATATGTTTCAGAAATCCGAATAAGGTATTTCGAACTGACAAAACTTTAGAACCACGCTACGCTAGGAAAATACGACCCAAGAAACATAGAAATCATCATCTTGTAAACCAAAAAGAAGCTTCACGATAAAAACCACTAAAAATGATCAAATTACCAAAAAACCCCTAACATCAAAACAATCCTAGAACCTACGTTACGCTTAGGAAAATCCATTTAAAACACATAAAACTACAAATCGAAACCAAATAAATCACTTCGCCAATTTTCACAAAATTTGACACAATTACGAAAATACCCCTCATAAAATTCACGACCATTTCACATAAAAAATTTCATAAATGACAAAAACCAACATTTCCATTGAATTCTTATGAAAAATTGATTCCAAAACATCCTGAAACATTGAAAAACGACTTAAAACGTAAAAAATCCTCTCCAAGGGTAAAACGGTAATTTTACAACTTTAATAATTAAAAATTTAAAAATTAATAAATAAATCATTAAATAATGTAAAATGAAATATTAAAGTCAATCAAGTTAGACTAAAATCAAGATATTAAAAGTCAACCAAGAAAGACTAAAGTCAAAGTATTAAAGTCAATCTCATAAGACTAAAGTCAAAACCCTAAATCAAAACCCTAACTAATCAAGTCAATCTCATAAGACTAAGGTCAAAACCCTAAATCAAAATCCTAATCTAAACTAATCAAGTCAATTTCATAAGACTAAAGTCAAAACCCTAAATTAAAACCTTAAAGACTAAGTCAATCTCATAAGACCAAAGTCTAAACCATAATTGAAACCTTAAAAGAAACACTAATCAAACCCTAATCCTCCTAAAAAACTTTATAAATAGGAGTCTCCACACCCTATTTTCGTATCAAAGAAAAAACCCTAGAAAAAGTAGGTAAAGAAGCCTCCACAACCTCCCCAAAATCTTAATTTTGAAGCCCCAACTCCTTACCTAACACCCATGCTTTGATTTTAGCCTAAAAAATACCCAAAAACCTTTCAAAAACACCCTAGAATCCATAACAAATTCGAAAAAACCAGATCCAAGAAGGAGATACCTTGCCTTGGAGATCAGAAATCAGATCCGGAGATAGAACGAAGTAAGGAGTACGGTACAATGAGCAGTTTCACCAGATCTGAGGGAATAGAACCTTTGCGTATCGAAGGTAACATTTCTGTTATATTTTTATCTAGGTTTTGTCATTAGCAATGTAGTCTTATTTGGGATAAGTAGAAACCGGCATTGGCCGGATAGGGTTGGTGCCTAACACCTTCCAACCCCGTAATGTGATCCTCGGATTCAATTTTTCTGTAGTAGATTAGTTTTTTTATCCATTTTAGAGTCAGTTTGGTTCCTAGACCGTAATAACTAGGTGGCGACTCCCAAACCTCAAGGGTCAAAAGCGGATCCGCGCACCCCGCGGATTGAGGGCGCTTTCAGTGGTGACTCCACTGGGGACTATTGAGGATCAAACTTGAAAAACCCCAAGTATGAGAGCATTGCCAAGATGACCTAGTTTTTTTTTATTATTTAGGTCGATTTATTTTATTTATTTATTTTTTTTTCTGTTTATTTATTTTTGTGACTTGATTGTAGATGATTTTGGATATTGCATTTTTTTTTCCAATTAAGGATCACTTTTTGATAACCCCTAAATATTGAAAGATTCAAACTGACATATGAAAATGATGGAATGATGAAGGTTGGGACAGTAATATTAAAACGTTTTTACAAAACATTCTAGTGAGAATTAAGTCTGGAAACCTCTTAATAAAACTTAGATCTCATCGATTAGATTAATTTAGAACCTGAGTTCACTCAATTTCGTTATTGGAAGCCTTAAATATCATTGATGCAAGTTCAATCTGTAAATCTGGAATTGTTGCTGAATGAAGGTTCGGACAGCAATGTTAAAACGTTTTTACAGAATATTTTAGTGAGAATTAAGTCTGGGAACCTCTTAATAAAACGTAGATCTCATCGAGTAGATTAATTTAGAATCTAAGTTCACTCAATTTCGTTATCGAAAGCCTTAGATATTATCGATGAAAGTTCAATCTGTAAATCTGAAATTATTCTGAATGAAGGTTGGAACAGCAATGTTAAAACGTTTTTACAGAACATTCTAGTGAGAACTAAGTCTGGCCACCTATTAATAAAATATAGATCTCATTGAGTAGATTAATTTAGAACTTGAGTTCACTCGATTTCGTTATCGGGAGCCTTAGATATCATCAATGCAAGTTCGGATTGTATTTTCTTAATTCACAGAAAATCCGAATTTATCTAATGTTAGCACAATTAATGTTCTTGAGAGTGAGCTCAACCATTGTCATTCTATCATCAATGTAACATCTATTGGAATCTTGATTTATTTTGGATCACCCAAAAGTAACCCTTGATTGGACCATACACAACAAATTTGTGGGCTTTTTTAATGTTGGATCAGATTAATTATTATTTGTGTTATATGCCCATATAATGTGCCATGATCTCTACAGATATATTTGTGATGTGTTTGCTTTCTTCTTAATTTCGATGTCATGGATTTTGTATTATTTTCTTGATCAATATTTATTTGATATCCATATGTGATGACATAATCTGACCCATGGGCTCATGTGTTTGAAAAAGCCCCGGGCACACCCCACCTTGTGTTGCACACGCCACATGCACGTTTACTATTTTGCACACTTACACGTCCTATATAGCCAACGTGGCATTAGTGCGTGACCTGGTCTCTTCGGAGATGCGACGTCATTCATGAAAACCACAACTCCAGTCACGTACCTTAGGGTATATCAAACTGGGGCATCTATACCGTCTGATCAGGTGATTCTGAGAGGTATATTGATATACCCAGGTTGGAGCGACCTAAGCCTTTGACCTATTGTGAGCCACACAGTCACATGTCCCGATTGCCAACGTAGTACTAGTACGTGGTCAGTCCCCTCGTGGGATGCCAAACCATTTATGAAAGCTACAACTCTTGACTCGTACCCATAGGTATGTAAAAGATAATCCAAGTATATAAATTATACTTCTTGGTCAAAGCCGGTGCCTAAGCGAGATCTCGCCCCGCTGTACCCTACTGTACGAGGGGGATAGACTACGTCTATTCTAGACGAGAAGTATTTAAGTGGGCCCTTGCTCAGCATTTTGCGCCACCTCTCAACTAGGGATCAAACTGGCTATTTTTGGCTTCAGAGAAGTGGATTGAGGTTTTAAATTATCACCTATACGGTATATCAAACCAAGTCACCACGTATCGAAAGGTATATAGGTGTGCTTGGGCAAGGGTGACCAGATAAAAATGCATTGCACGTAGTAAGCTTAAAGTCTAGAAACCTTTCCTGTAGGTCACGACTCAAACTTATCGTGGGTATTCCCGGGTTGTTTATTGAATGAAACCTTTGGATTGATGAATGTATGTGAATGATGAGATCAGAGTGTATGGTTGTCCCCAAAGATCAAAAATGTTGTTTTTGAAAATGAAAATGGGTGCACCAACCCAATAAAAAATCCATTTTAAACTTGACCCAGTCCATCTCCATCCAATGATCATTATGGGCCGAGCCATTTAAATCAAAATGAAATTCAAACTTTTTTCTGATTCGAATTTTAAACCCATTTTAAAAGAAGAAAAATATTTTCCAGAAGAGAAATGCTTTTCAAAAGTAAAATATTTTTCGAAAGAATAAGATTTTTCAAAAGGAAATGCTTTCCAAAAAGTTTTCTAAAAGAAAATGTTTTCTAAAAAAAATAAAAGGAAGAAAAATATTTTTAAGAAAAAAATGGTTTACAAAAAATCTATTTTTGCATGAAAAATTATTGAAATATGTTTGTGGAAGTTGTTATTCAATGAAAACATTATTTGTCAATATTCTTCAAGAGTGCTATAAAATTATTTTTCTGAATAATGGATTGGTGCACAGAATTCAATAAAATCTCAGGGTTCGTTTAAAATGTTAACAAGGGGGTAATCCTGAAATTGATTAAATTCACCTTCAATGAGGTTTAAGGGTTATCATTATATCTAAGCTCAATCGTCCATCGTCTAGCTAGGGTTGTAAATCCGGTCAGTTAGAGTAACGTCAATAGTGAGAAATGACCTCAAAATTTCTCAACATCGCCCAGTTGTTCTTTGAAGATCACAGTGCCTCAGTCATGCCGATTGTAAGCAATGTCTCAGTCCTCAGTCCTAATTAAGCCAGGTGTGGGTAGTTTTCTTGAGTTTTCATGAGTCATTTGGGTTAGCTCGAGTCCTTTTTTTCAGCAAGGTCATGTCTTCATTAAATTGAGTCCACTCTTTTCCTGTTGAGTCGAGTTAGTTTATCGAGTTTATAGAGGTGTCTGTCGCCCCTTCTGAATTTGATTGGATAAAGAAAATTTTTGAATACCTCGAGCGCATTAACGAATTAACTAATAACTGGCTTTAAGGAGAAATTCCTCTAATAAGGAACCCCCTCTTGAATGAGAAGATAAATGTCTTGCTCGAGGAAACAAAGGTCATTGATCTCAGAACAAAAATAATTCCCAAGAAATTCAGATTGGAACTAACTTATCCCTAGAGGAGCACAAAGAGATGATGAATTTATTCAGAAAATTCAAAAGACTTGCTTACATGGTCCTAGAGGATATGTTAGTTAAATTTGGAGTGTTGTTCAACATGAAATATATACCCATCTTGTGAGAACACCACATATACAAACCAGAATAGACTCACATAGTCAGAGGAGAGATTATCAAATGTATCAGTGTGGACTTTTAAAATCGATGGAATAGTTGCAACAGCCAGTAAAAATCTCAAGACAATCATCGTGAAAATGTGTCAATCACACATCACACCGGGATTGGCCAGAGAAGTTGCCATTCGCGTTAGGGACATATTACACTTCAATACAGTCTTCCACTGGAGTCATTCCCTATTCTCTAGTGTATGATATGGAAGCAGTCTCACAAGTTGAAATGGAGATCCCGTATATCAAGGACTTGATGGAAAGTCAATTGTTAAAAACAAACTGAGTCCGACCTTAGTACAAAGAACTGAACCTGACTGAAGAAAATAACCTAAAAGCTTTGTACCACACGAAGGCTTACAAAGAAGAGTCTCCCGTGCGTTTGACAAAAAGATCAAGGCCCGTCACTTACAAGTCGGAGATTTGGTACTCAGAGAATCAGGCACTTATTTTTGACCCCAGAGGGAAGTTCAAACCTAACTGGGAAGATCTGTTCATCATAAAAAAATATTACCTGGAAAAGCTGTCAGACTTCAAGACCATGATGAAATCGAACTATCAGAGTCAATCAACTTTGACCAGATCAAGCGGTACTACATTTAAGGAGGCCATCTTTGGTCGAATCAATTTTTCTACTACCCAGTTCAATATCTCATTTCTCAGCCCTTTGCAACCTTTTTCAAAAAATATATATACCTTTTTCTTTCTCAGCCCGATCACCTAACCCAGGGGAGGGAAAAATTCGAACTACGTCTTGGTCTGATCCCAAAATTTTGGGGCACGTAGGTAACCTGAGAAGTTATTTCAGGCCCGACCACATCAAAATAAAAAAATAGATTCCTTGACAAAAAAAATCTAAAAAGAAAAATTCAAAAGAAAAAGAAATATTGTCAGAGTGCGGAAGAACATTCAAGGAAAAAGAAAATAATTTGAAAGGAAATGCCATACAAGGGGCATTTGGATTTTTGAGCCTCAAGATTCCTCTTTTTTTATACTTAGTCCTAAGCTTACCCATAAAAGTCCTCCTAAGTACTGTGCTAAAAAGTTAAGGAAGGTAGTAAAGCTGATCAGACAATAACTCCAGAAATTTAGAATGAAAAAAAAAGTAAAAAGCCTGCTAAGTTGAAAACCCGAAAAGGGCGACTTAGGCAAAAATTAAGGCAAGCTCGCAAGGTTGAAAATCTGAAAGGACAACTTTGGCAACAATCAGAGCCAAGAAAAAAGAAAGAGCTCGTTAGGTCGAAAACCTAAAAAGATGATCTAGGCAAAAGTTAGAGCAAGCTCGCTAGATTAAAAACCTGAAAAGGCGATATAGGCAAAAATTAGAGCAATAAAGAAAAATAGAAGAAAATCCCAAGCTGAAAGCGGTCAGAGGTGAAACATCAGAAATCCGAATAATCAAGTTCAATACTTAACTTAAACCAGGTACAGACTCAGAAGTCACAAGTATCTTGTCTACGATCGATCTGAAAATGTTTACTTCCCCAAGCGAACCAAGGGAGAGAAGAGTGAATTCCATGATTAGTCTCAAAAGGGAAATAATTTTGTTCTCTTGAGCCTGACTCAAAACCTTCAATAAAATTAATTAAAATTAAAAGTTGGATCTTTATTGCGCTTGTGGTAATCAAATGTTTTAGACCTTCATACAAGGGGCATTTTTCTTTTTCCTCTAATATGTAGTTTCCCCTTATACTAGGGGCATTTTTTTTAGTTTTGCATGAGGTGTCCAATGCCATGTTTATTGTCAAACTAGGGGCAATTTATTCTTGAGCAATGCTAATCCTAAAAGATAATGGGAACCCCAAACTTAAGGCTACCCTTTTGATAACAGTTTTTCGAAAAAACCTTTGAGGTTCAAAAAAAATAAAAATTCAGGTTTTAAATTCACAAAACTTTTTTGATAAAACCTTGAGGTTCAAACAAATGCATTCTGAATCTCACATAGAAGATAGGGCATCCATTCTGTCCCAAATCTATTCATTCCCAAATTCAACCACTCTTTTCCAGATTCATTTTCAATCGTTTCTCTCCCAGATTTATTTCTTTGTTCTCAGTTTTACTCAGCCAGATGCCACCGAGGGTTTCCTCGGAATTATGCGCAGATGCCACCAAGGGTTTTCTTAGAATTATGCTCAGATGCCGCCGAGGGTTTTCTCGGAACTATGCTCAGATGTCGCCTTGGAATTATGCTCAGATGCCGCCAAGGGTTTTCTTGGAATTATGCTCAGATGCCGCCGAGGGTTTTCTCAGAATTATGCATTATGCTCAGATACCGCCAAGGGTTTTCTTGGAATTATGCTCAGATACCGCCAAGGGTTTTCTTGGAACTATGCTCAGATGCCGCCGAGGGTTTTCTCGAAATTATGCTCAGATGCCGTCGAGGGTTTTTTCGGACTTATGCTCAGATGCCGGCAAGGGTTTTCTTGGAATTATGCTCAGATGCCGTCGAGGGTTTTCTCGGAATTATGCTCAGATACCGCCAAGGGTTTTCTTGGAACTATGCTCAGATGCCGCCGAGGGTTTTCTCGGAATTATGCTCAGATGCCACCGAGGTTTTCTTGGAATTATGCTCAGTTACCGCCGAGGGTTTTCTCGGAACTATGCTCAGATGCCGCCAAGGGTTTTCTCGGAATTATGCTCAGACGTCGCCAAGGATTTTCTTGGAATTATGCTCAGTTTATGCTCAGTTTATACTTGCTTCATGCTCAGATTTGACTCATTTCCAACTCAAACTCTTTGAAACCTATCTCATATTTTGAGTCCACACACTTGCACAGTGGTTACATCAGTCAAGGAAAATTTTTCAAAATTCAAGGATCTGACATTGCCAGTGAGAGCTCGCGCTCAAGGACCTGACATTTTTCTAGTTCGGGGAGGGTAGAATATGCTCAGATGCCGCCAAGGGTTTTCTTGGAATTATGCTCAGATGCCACCGAGGGTTTTCTTGGAATTATGCTCAGTTACCGCCGAGGGTTTTCTCGGAACTATGCTCAGATGCCGCCAAGGGTATTCTCGGAATTATGCTCAGACGTCGCCAAGGATTTTCTTGGAATTATGCTCAGTTTAAGCTTAGTTTATACTTACTTCATGCTCAGATTTGACTCATTTCCAACTCAAACTCTTTGAAACCTATCTCATATTTTGAGTCCACACACTTGCACAGTGGTTACATTAGTCAAGGAGAATTTTTCAAAATTCAAGGATCTGACATTGCCAGTGAGAGCTCGCGCTCAAGGACCTGACATTTTTCTAGTTTGGGGAGAGTTCTACCCTCAAGGATCCGAACACCCCGACGAATTGATAACTCAGACTGCAAAATGAACTGTTACTAGTTTTGGCATTCGGATATCGCACTATCTATCAAAATAGATTTACTCTCTAGTTTGCTTCAACCCTTTGCATCCGCCTGATTAATCAACTCGTCAACCCGATCGCAATGGTTCCCCAATGATGGATGTCTATTCCAATGCTTTATTTTATTACCAGATATGTTTCAGAAATCCGGATAAGGTATCTCGAACTGACAACATTTTAGAAACCACGCTACGCTAGGAAAATACGACCCCAGAAACATAGAAATCATCATCTTGCAAATCAAAAAGAAGTTTCACGATAAAAACCCTTAAAAATGATCAAATTACCAAAATACCCCTAACATCAAAACAACCCTAGAACCTACGTTACGCTTAGGAAAACCCATTCAAAACACATAAAACAACAATCGAAATCAAATAAATCACTTCGCCAATTGTCACAAAATTTGACAAAATTATGAAAATACCCCTCATAAAATTTACGACCATTTCACATAAAAAATTTCATAAATGACAAAAACCAACATTTCCATTGAATTCTTATGAAAAATTAATTCCAAAACATCCTGAAACATTAAAAAACAACTTAAAACGTAAAAAATCCTCTCCAAGGGCAAAACGGTAATTTTATAACTTTAATAATTAAAAATTTAGAAATTAATAAACAAATCATTAAATAATGTAAAGTGAAACATTAAAGTCAATCAAGTAAGACTAAAGTCAAGATATTAAAAGCCAAACAAGAAAGACTAAAGTCAAAGTATTAAAGTCAATCTCATAAGACTAAAGTCAAAACCCTAAATCAAAACCCTAACTAATCAAGTCAATCTCATAAGACTAAGGTCAAAACCCTAAATCAAAATCCTAATCTAAACTAATCAAGTCAATCTCATAAGACTAAAGTCAAAACCCTAAATTAAAACCTTAAAGACTAAGTCAATCTCATAAGACCAAAGTCTAAACCATAATTGAAACCCTAAAAGAAACCCTAATCCTCCTAAAAAACTTTATAAATAGGAGTCTCCACACCCTATTTTCGTATCAAAGAAAAAACCATAGAAAAAGTAGGTGAAGAAGCCTCCACAACCTCTCCAAAACCTTAATTTTGAAGTCCCAACTCCTTACCTAACACCCATGCTTTGATTTTAGCCTAAAAAATACCCAAAAGCCTTTCAAAAACACCCCAAAATCCATAATAAATTCGAAGAATTCAGATCCAAGAAGGAGATACCTTGCCTTGGAGATCAGAAATCAGATCCAGAGATAGAACGTAGTAAGGAGTACGGTACAAGGAGCAGTTTTACCAGATCTGAGGGAATAGAATCTTTGCGTATCGAAGGTAACATTTCTGTTATATTTTTATCTAGGTTTTGTCATTAGCAATGTAGTCTTATTTGGGATAAGTAGAGACCGGCATTGGTCGGGCGGGGTTGGTGCCTAACACCTTCGAAGCCCGTAATGTGATCCCCGGATTCAATTTTTCTGTAGTAGATTAGTTTTTTTTATCCATTTTAGAGTCAGTTTGGTTCCTAGACCGTAATAACTAGGTGGCGACTCCCAAACCTCAAGGGTCAAAAGTGGATCCGCACACCCCGCGGATCGAGGGCGCTTTCAGATCCATTAGAGTTGGACAAGGCCTTGAAGAGAATCCCAATAATTGTAAAAGAACTATGGAATGATAAAAAATAAAAATACAACAAACAAAATCTTACTCCTTAGCTACTCCTCTCACTAATGGAGGAAGTTTAGCCCATAGTCATTGCAAAGAAACAAGATAATATAAAGAAATCAACACTTATATTCATTTAAACCAAAAGTTACATGATTTCCTTACAAATTTATAGAACTTTAATGAAAAAGCTAAGTTAGAAAATAGAAAAATACAAGAGAAAAGGTCAAGGACTTTAGGTTAAAGGAAGAGAGATAAGGGTTGTAGATACCCAATTTTTGTACTCGCTTGATTAACCAACTTGTCAATCCGATTGCGACGGTTCCCAATGATGGATGAATATTTCAATGCTCTATTCTGTTACTAGATATGTTTCAGATATTCAGATGAGGTATCTCAAACTAACAAAACTATAGCAACCACACTACAATAAGAAATATAACCCCAAAAACATAGAAATCATCTTTTACAGACAAAAAGAAGTTTTACGATAAAAATCACTAAAAATTGACAAAAATACCAAAATACTCCTAATATCAAGACATCCTTAGAGCCCCACATTACGCTTAGGAAAACTCTTTCGAACACATAAAACAACAAATTGAAATCAAATAAACCATTCTGCCAATTTTCACCAAATTTGACAAAATTACGAAAATGCTTCTCAGAAGGTTCACAATCATTTCATGCCAAAAAATTCATAAATGACAAAAACCAATAATCACATCAAATTCCTTACGAAAAATTGATTCCAAAACATCGAAAAATGACTTCTCAACACAAAAGTCCTCTTTGGGGGCAAAACGAGAAATTTTCAATTTTAACAATTTAAAATTCTGAAATGAATAAATAAAATATTAATTAACGTAAAGTGAAACCTTAATAAAATTAATTTAAAATTTTGAACCAAGAAAATTAATCAATCTTGCCCTCAGGCAAAATTGTTGATGGTTGCCCGCTTATTTAAGTGGAGCCCCCTTGATATTTATTAAAAGACTCTTTAATCAGGGGTCAAAATAATTAAAGATAGAATTAGGGGGTTCTCCATAAAACTTAAAAATATATTTTTTCATTGTACGCAAGATTAAAAAGCCTAATTTAAAAAATCAAGTCAATCTCATAATACCTAAGTCAAAATCCTAATTAAAACCCTAATCTAAAGAAACCTAGTCAATCAAATAAGACTTAAGTCAAAATCCTAATTCACCTTATCTAAAAGGAGACCTAGTCAAACCCTAATTCTTCCAAAAAAATATATAAATAGGAGCTTCCACAACCTAATCTCGTAGGTCAAAATAAATCCTAGAAAAAGTAGGTCAAAAAGTCTCCCTAGCCTTCTCCAAACCCTAACTTTGAAATCCCCTACCTATCATTCAAACCAAGCTTTTACTCAAAAAACACCCAATAAATCCTTCAAAATTACCTAGAAATCCATCAAAAAATTAGGAAAAACTCAGATCTAGGCAAAATATACTTCATCTAGGAGATCAAAAGCGGATCCAGTGACGAAGGAAAAGCAAAAATATTCGTACAAGGATGCTCCCCGTTAGTATTGAGGGAACAAATCGTTGCGAATATTTAGGTATATTTTTTACTTTATTTATTTATTTTAAGTATTTTAGCAATGTAATCCTTTTTTTGAGAATTAGTAGAGACTGACGTTTGCCGGGCGGGGTTAGTACATAACACCTTCCAACCCCGTAACATGACCCTGGACCTGTTCTCTTTGTAGATTAGTATTTTATCTGTTAGAGTCAATATTTGGTTCCTAGACCATAATAACTAGGTGGCGACTCCCAAACCTCAAAAATCAAAAGCGGATCCGCACACCCCGCGGATCGAGGATGTTTTCAATGGCGATTCCATTAGGGATTATTGAGGATCAAACTTGAAAAACTCTAAGTATGGGAGCATTATCAAATCGACCTAATTTTTATTTTTATTTTATTTTATTTTGATTTATATGTTTAGTTAGTTTGGCTTGATTATATATCATTTGTTTGATTTTTAAGTATTCTAGTTTGTTTGTTTGCTATATGAACCAATCAAGGGTCACTTGTGATGATCCTAAATAATTCAAGATTTCAAAGATTAATAAGAAAATGATGGAATGATGGTGGTTGGGAGGAGAAGAATATATATATTTTTTTTAAAATTAAAAAAAATGAAATTTTAATCGGTAATACTTTGATAATAATTTTTTTTCCTTCTCATCTAAATCTGTGCAAGATGAATCATACTAAAGGAATTTTTTTTTAAAGTGCTACTATTGTGCGTGATGAAAGGATATCATACAAAAAAATCCAAGAAAAAAAAAACAGCACTTACGCATGGTGCTTCGATAGTGAAAACATTTTTTCTCTTTCTATCTTCTTCTCCATATGTGTGTTGCTTGGGCAACAAAGAGAGACGCTTCTCTCTGTCTGTCTCTCTCTGTCTCTTTATCGACTCTCGTTAATGGCTATTTCGAGAATTCGAATTTGGATTTTAATAATCTCAACAATGGCGTCGAAGCATCTCACAAGGTTTACCTAGAATACTAATCTGTAAATCTGAAATTGTTGCTGAATGAAGGTTGAGACAACAATGTAAAAACATTTTTACAAAATATTCTAGTGAGAATTAAGTTTGGGCACCTATTAATAAAATGTAGTTCTCATCGAGTAGATTAATTTAGAACCTGAATTCACTCAATTTCGTTATCGGGAGCCTTAGATATCATCGATGCAAGTTCGGATTGTATTTTCCTAATTTATAAAAAATCTGAATTTATCTAGTGTTAGCACAGTTAATGTTCCTAATTGATTTTGTGAGAGCGATCTCATTTGGCACTTCCAGAGAGGAGTTGAGGAAGCTAGTAAGTTTTTTCCAAATGGTGACAACCCGATTCTTGATTTAGAGAGAAATTGGTTATTACCGCAAGAATTGAGGAACGAGGCCAATAAGGTTGAATATGAGGAAGAGAGAAAAAGATTATGTGAGTTGTGGAAGTGTTTAGTTATGTGTTGCTGGCAGCAACATATATGAAAAAAAAAGGAGGGGGTTTTGAAGATATGTTGTGGCAGCAATATATACATTTTTTTTATAAAAAAAAGGGTTAGACATTTGGAAAAGATTAGACTTAATCCCAATGAGTATTTAATTATTTCCAATATGTGAGCCTACTTAAAGTTTGTTAAGGAGATTTTCTTGATGGCAAAAATTGGTGGATTCCAAATGAGTAAGGCTAGTCTTACTAAATTAGTGAAATTCCATCCTTACTAATGGATGTTGAGTTCAATTTTCGACACCCAAAAGAATGATCCAATGACATCAAGGTTCTAGATGATGAAATCCATTTAATTTTGAAGAAAATTATTTTCTTCGCTGAATTTTAATTCTAAATATGGAATTTCAAGAGTCATTTAATTTTTTTTATTATTCTCCATAAAACTTGTGGCATTGGATAGTTGTTATGGTGTTGGCCCAACGACTCTTAGTAAGATAAAAAATCTTATTGGATTAGTTAGGCTAGCCAAATTCTTACCCCAAAGTTTCTTAGGTAACAAACTTAAAGGAATTTTTGACCAAAATAGGTTTGCTATGCATGTTCCTCAAAAAGATAATTTGTTGTGGACCTCGCCACGTGGCAAAAAAAAATCATAATTCCTTATGTTCACAACTATCATTCTATCCTCAATCTAATATTCGTTAAAATCTTGATTTATTTAGGGTCACCCAAAGGGGTCTTGATCGGATCATATATATAAAAATAAAAAATAATAATAATAAAAAGTTTGTTCTTATGATTCGTCAATGATTAGTTATTGTTTTGTTATCCTTGTTGGTTGACTATCTGAAATGCCATGATATAAATATGAAATGTGCGTGCATTAATCTTGATTTTGATGTTATGGATATTTATATGTTTTATGATCAATATTTATGTGATATCCATATTGTTATGATCTGATCTAGTCCACGGGCTCATTTATCTAAAAAGTGCCTCGGACACACCCCACCCTATTTTGCACACACCACTGATGAGTGTCTCCAAACACTCAATTATACGCACATTTTCCGGATATTTATCTTGATTTTTGTACCTATTTCTCTATATTAAGATAGTAATCATGATAAGCCTCAAACCACCACGTTGCATGTTAATTAGGCTTAATTATATATAAATAAATTCATTTACTAGATAAATCTAATTACGTGTGTTTCTTGTGCAGAAAATCAACAATTTGGAATCAAAATCTCAAGGCAAAAGCATTTGGGCCCACTTTGGAATGCCCTAACACTTTGGAATGCCCTAATCCTTAACTCATATTCTCCTCTTTTGTCTTTTTGTGCAAAGAAAAGTGGAGGCTACTTTTAGACTCTTCTACACACATTTTTCTCTATAAATAGAGCCTTCATTTCTAGAGAAAGGGTCCCATCTTGGTTCTCTTATCCAAGACTCCTTTAATCTAAGGCTCTTTGCCTATTCTCTTATTTTTTGTATTCTCATTTTCTAGTTATTTTCTTTTGATTAAATAGTCTTGTAAGAAGTAGAGGAAGAAGAAGTTGTAATTTTCTCCATGAAATGAAGAAAAGTTCTTTCATCTCTTATCTTCCCTCTCTTGCAATGACATTAGGCTAAGTTCCCCTCCATTGGAGAGTGGAAAAGCCTAGAGCAAGTTCTTGTGTTATTTCTAATTTTATGCCTTTCTTTTATTTAAAATGCTTATGAATTCTCTTTAAGTTTCTTGCACATTTTATTCTTAATATAGATACTTTATGCTTAGATTAGATCAAGATAAAGTATGCTTAAATTAGATAATTTGTAGTAAGAAGTTCTCAAGAAATTCTACTTTGTTTTTGTTCCTTTATTTCATTTTAATTGCAAAACTTTCCGTTCTAAGGAGCTAACACCAAGCCCTTATGATTGAGTTATAAAAAGGCTAGAGACTAGAAATTGCTCATTAACATGTTTTAGGTAAATCCACCTCCAATGGTGTTTTAATTCATAAGTTTACTTGCTTTTAATTTCAGTTACTTTAGTTTATTTTCTAGCAATTTTACATCTTCTTATAAGTTCAAAAATACAAAGAAAAACAGTTTTAATTCCTTTTAGTTAATTTGAATTTTATTTTCTTAGCTTAGCTCTATTCCTCCTTTCTCTTGGGTTCGATCCCCTACTTGCCCCACAAGTAAGGTAAAACTAAGATTATTATTAACTCCGGTGAGAAGAACAACGATAGTCTCATCAACCACTAGCACATTTATTTTATTGCATTGCACATTTGTATGTCCCTTAAAGCCAACGTGGTACTAGTGCGTGGCCCAGTCTCATCGGAGATGCAACGTCATTCATGAAAACCACAATTCCAGTCATGTACCTCAGGGTATATAAAATTGGGATATCAGTACCATTCAATCAGGTGACACTGAAAGATATATCGATGCAACCAGGCTGGAGTGACCTGAGCCTTTGTCCTATTGTAAGCCGCAAAGTCACATGTCCTAATTGCCAACCTTAGACTCATACCTATATGGTATATCAAAGTTAATCTAAGTTCACCAACTGTACTTCTTGGTTAAAATCAGTGCCTAAGCGAGATCTTGCCTCGATGTACTATGGTATAAGGGGGACAGACTACGTCTATTCTAGACGAGAGGTGACTTAAGAGTGTCCTTACTCAGCATCGTGCGCCACCTCTCAACTGGGGATTAAAAAGTCGCTTTTGACTTTAGAGATTTGAGTTAGAGTTTTAGATTATCACCTATACGGTATATCAAACCAAGTTACCACGTACCGTCTAATTGAATACGCTCGAGAGGTATATAGGTGCACTTAGGCAAGGGTGGCCAGATAAATTGCATTGCACGTAGTGAACCTAGAGTCGAGAAACCTCCCTATAGATCACGACTCGAACTTATTGTGGGTGTTCCCGAGTTACTCTATTTAATCCAACCAAAAGGTAAGTGGGTGGATCAGTCCACACCGCTCCAATTGAACCCGCAATATCGGTCCAATCCAATAGACTTAATTGATGAGACATATTGGTCAATATCAAGTTAAACCAAATAGCCCAATTGATAAATGGATCTTATAGATCAATATATGGACCAATTGAACTAATTGGCTTAAAAATATTGGATGAAGTGATACAAGTGGAATATTCAGATCAATTGGGTAGAACCGGCCCAAATTCAAATGGGTACATTGTCCCAATCACCTTGCATCGATCAGTTTAATGCAATGGACTGAATATTTCATACTTAACAAGATCAGTAAATCATCTTCATGTAATATTTCTTGATCGAAATATTTTATTGGTTAGAGATTTTGAATTTAAAGGTTAACTTAACCCATGCTATCAAGAGGAACCTCTATTTGTTAAAAGTTTACTCTAGGGTCCGTAACTAGTAATCCACCTTTGATGGGGTTTTCAGGGTTATCATTGCACCCAAACTCAAGCGTCCACCTCGTAATTGAAGTCATAAGTCCAATCGGTTAGAACGAACGTTAGTATTAAGTCAACAGGTAGAAATGACTTCAAAATCTGAGCTTACAGAGATCCGTAAGAATTTTGTAGTTTTTGCTAGTGATATCAACAGTATAAAAAGCAAGGTAGATGTTTTAGAATAGATTTCATAATCAACGGGCAATCCCCTTGACGATCCAAAAGGAAAAAAAGTATAAGGAAATGTAACGAGAAGTTCACATGAGGTCTTTGAACTTGACGGAGATGAAGAACATGTTGATGAAAATCTTGTGTTAGCCAACAGGATGTCTCAGTTGGAATTAATTCTGAAGAGTATAAAGGGTATCGATGAAATTGCAGCAGGCATTGAAGCTCTGAATCGTATCCCTAGAATTCATTTGCCAGAGAAGTTCGCGATGCCTAAAATAGACAAGTTCAGTGGGGTAGGTTGTACAAAAATACATCTTAAGGTATATGTTACTAACATGCGCACTATGGGGCTCAGCGCCGAACATATGACATTACTATTTCAATGAACTTTATCAGGATCAGTACTATGATGGCTGATGTCTCAAGATCCAGCTACAATAAGTACATGGGAAAATATGTTAAAAACTTTCTGGCATCAGTATAAGTTCAGTACCGAGATTGAAACTTCAAAAAGGGATCTGGAGTCAACTAAAGAGAAGAATGGCAAAAACATTTACTGATTTCATTGGTCGTTGGAGGGCCAAGGCTGCACAAATGTGGGATAGACCTTTATAGAAAGAACAAGTGGCTATTATCTTAAAAAATCTCTTGCAAGGGTATGCTCGACATCTAGTCTCCCAATACCTTCCTACATTCGAGTGTCTGTTGCAAGACGGTAGCCAACTAGAAGATGCTTTTACTTCCGGGGTCCTTTCTAATCCTTCTGACGATAAGCTCAAAAAGCCCTTCACCAATTCCAAGCCTAGCACTAATCACGCCTATGTAGCTAGTACATTTGCTAGCCCTGTTCAATCTACCACCCTGTCTACCAACCAAGTTAATCCTAGTCAACCTCGACCACGTAGGAAATTCATCGATCTTGGGATGTTTTTTAGCTTTGTCTTTCAAAAACTATTAAGTAAAGGGCTTATTGCACCTCTCCAACCTCGACCTTTACCAAAGTCGCCTCCCACTTCTCATAATCCCAACCTATTTTCTGAGTTTCACTAAAATCTTGATCATCTTACTCATCATTGCGTCGTCCTTTGTCACACAGTTTAAGATCTCATTGATGCCAAAAAGGTTACTGTCCCCGCCCCTGAGCAGCCAAAGGTTACTAGCAACCCTCAACTACTTATTAACCTCCTCAGACTTTGAACATGGTATCCAATACTCAACTCTCATTTGACCCAGTCTTTCTCATCCACTTAGTCAATCACAAGCCTCCCAGCCCCCCTCTTACTAGAGTGATGGTCCATAATGAAGTTCTTACCACCAAATGCAGCATTGGCCAAGGAAGAAGAAGTAAGTCTGAACAAGACAAAGAATTTGGAGAAGAAAACTCAGTCCTTTTTCTTGGAAACGATGTCTTGAGTTCTCAGTCTGTAATCAAACCCATTATGGGTAATTGTCTCTTGTTTTCGAGTCTTGAGTCCAATTTTTTTTATCAATTCAACAATCAAATCTGTCTTTTGTTTATCTCTGTTGAGTCAAGTTAGTTTGTCAAGTTTACAATGGCGTTAGACGCCCCATCTGAATTCAATTGAATAAACGAAATTTCTAAATCAAACGCATTAACGAATTAACTAATAAACTAACTTCAAAGAAATAAATGTCTTGCTTCAACTCTAATCAAGGAAACGAAGGTCATTGACCTTGGAACAAAAAGTAATTCCCAAGAAATTTAGAGTGGAACTAACTTATACCCAGAGGAACACAAAGAGATAATGAATTTATTCAGAAAATTCAAAAGACTTGCTTGCGTGGTCCTTTGAGGATATGTTGGTCCTACGGAAACACCACATGTACAAACCAGAATGGATTCACATAATCAGATGAGAAGTTATGAAATATATCAATGTTGGACTTCTTAGCATAATAGAGCTCCCAAAATAAGACCAATAGAGCAATTAAAGTGGCCAACAAAGATCTTGAAACTATCATCATAAAAGAGGTTTTGGTCACATTGAGATTGGAATAAGAAATTATCTTTTGCACCCTTAGTATGACTCGATCTTCTACGAAAGCTGTAGTGCTCGTTGTTATGTGATATGAAAGGAAAGTCAATTATCATAAGCAGATTAGATCCGTCAAGGGTACGAAGAACTAAACTTGATTGAAGAAAAACAACTTAAAGGTTTGTATCACGTGCAAAATTATCAGAGAAGAATCACTTGCACGTTTGACAAGAAGGTCAAAGTTCATCACTTACAAGTCAAGGATTTAACCATCAGACTTCAAAGAAAATTGACCACCCCTCCTCGACCATAGGAGGAAGTCTGAATTTAATTGGAGATATTCATCCATTAACAAAGAAATACTACTTTGGAAAACCATTAGATTTCAAAGAGAATCGAGTACTTATTTTTGACCCTAGAGGGAAGTTCAAACCTAGTTGGGGAGGTCCGTTCATCATCAAAGAAATATTACTTGGAAAAGCTGTCAGACTTCAAGACCATGATGGTATCGAACTACCAGAACCAGCCAACCTTGACCAAATTGAAAGGTAGTACATTTAAGGAGGCTATTTTCGGTCGAATCAATTTTCCTACTACCCAGTTCAATATCTCATTTCTCAGTCCTTTGCAGTCTTTTTCAAAATAAATAAAAAATGAATTTTTCTTTCTCAGCCTGATTACCCAACCTAGGGGAGGGAAAAATTTGAACTACGTTTTGGTCTGATCTCAAAATGTTGGGCTACGTAGGCAACCTAGGATGTTACTTCAAGCCCGATCACATAAAAAAATTATACTCCCCCACAAAGAAAAAGAATTATTGTTAAAATAGGGAAGACAATTCGAAGAAAAAGAAAAGAATTTGAAAAACAAATGCCACACAAGAGGCACTTGGATTTTTGAGCCTCAAAATTCCTTTCTTTTTATGCCTAGTCCTAAGCTTACCCATGAAAGTCCTCTTGAGTACCGTGTGAAGGTAACAAAGAATGATTAGACAGTATCTCTAGAAATTCAAAAGAGAAGAAAAAGAAAATGAGACCTACTAGGTTGAAAACTTGAAAGGGTGACTTAGGTAAAAATTAAGGCAAACTCACAAGGTTGAAAATCCAAAAGACGACCTTGGCAACAATCAAAGTAAAATAAAAAAATATAAGCTCGTTAGATCGAAAACCTGAAAAGGTGGTCTAGGCAAAAGCTAGAGCAAGCTCGCTAGATTGAAAACTTGAAAGGGCAATCTAGACAAAAATTAGAGCAATAGAAAAAAAATCTAGGGAGTTGAAAAGCTAAAAGGCGATCCGAGCCAAAACATTAAAAGTCTGAATGATCAAGTTTCAATATTTAGTTTAAATCAAATATAGACTCAGTGGATACAAGTATCTTGTCTATGATTGATCTGAAGAGTTTCATGTCCCTAAGTGAATCAACGGGAAGAAAGAACAGATTCTATGATGAATTTTAGAAAGAAATATTTTGTTCCAATTTCTTTGAACCGGACTCAAAATCTTCAATAAAAAGTCAAAGTTAAAAGTTAAATTTTTATTGCGCTTGTGGTAATCAAATATTTCAAATCTTCAAAACAATAGGCATTTTTCTTTTCTAAAGTATGTAGTTTTCCCCATTACACTAGGACAGTTTTTTTCAAACTTAGTTCAACTATTCCTAGTGCAATGTTTTCTATCAAACTAGGGGCATTTTGTGCTGAACCTTAATCAACTCCAAAGGATAAGGTTAATACTGAATTAAAATGTTACCCTCTTGATAGTAATTTATTGAAAATCCCTGGGGTTCAAAAGAAAGTTAAGATGTTGACCAGACCTTCATAATATTCAACTCTTTATTTTTTTTAAAAGAAAAAGTCAAATGCGGTGTTAATCCCCCGTTTGTTTCTTCCAGGAAATTAGTTCATTACTCTTTCACCCCGAGTAGGTAAAGTAGGACTCCCATAAAGTTAGTTCATTACTCTTTCACCCCGAGTAGGTAGAGTAGGACTCCCATAAAGTTAGTTCATTACTCTTTCACCCCAAATAGGTAGAGTAGCACTCTTCAAAAAAATAATTCATTACTCTTTCACCCCGAGTAGGTAGAATAGGACTCCCCAGAAAATTAGTTCATTACTCTTTCACCCCGAGTAGATAGAATAGGACTCCTAGAAAATTAGTTTAATACTCTTTAACCCTAAGTAGGTAGAGTAGGACTCCCAGGAAATTAGTTCATTAATCTTTCACCCCGAGTAGGCAGAGTAGGACTCTCCAAAAAATTAGTTCATTACTCTTTTATCCCGAGTAGGTAGAATAGGACTCCCCAGAAAAATAGTTCATTACTCTTTCACCCCTAGTAGGTAGAGTAGGATTCCTCAAAAAGTTAGTTCATTACTCTTTCAACCCCGAGTAGGTAGAATAGGACTCCCCAGAAAATTAGTTCAATACTCTTTTACCTCGAGTAGGTAAAGTAGGACTCTCCAAAAATTAGTTCATTACTCTTTCACCCTGAGTAGGTAGAGTAGGACTCCTTAGAAAAATAGTTCATTACTCTTTCAGCCTGAGTAGGTAGAGTAGGACTACCAGAAAATTAATTCATTACTCTTTCACCCCGAGTAGGTAGAGTAGGATTCCCAAAAACTTAGTTCATTACTCTTTCACCCCGAGTAGGTAGATTAGGACTCCCTAAAGTTAGTTCATTACTTTTCACCCCGAGTAGGTAAAGTATGACTCCTCAAAAAATTAGTTCATTACTCTCACCCCGAGTAGGTAGAGTAGGACTCCCCAGAAAAATAGTTCATTACTCATTCATCCTGAGTAAGTAGAGTAGGACTCCTAGAAAATTAGTTCATTACTCTTTTACCACCGAGTAGGTAGAGTAGGACTCCTCAGAAAAATAGTTCATTACTCTTTCACCCTGAGTAGGTAGAGTAGGTCTCCTAGAAAATTAGTTCATTACTCTTTCACCTAAGGTAGGTAGAGCAAGACATTCAACTTTTACTCAGATTATGCTCAGATTTTACGCAGATTATACTCAATTTATGCTCAGTTATGCTTAGTTTATGCTTAGATTATGCTCAGATTTTACTTAGTTTTCACTTAGATTGTGCTCAAATCCTCTAAGATTTATCTCAGATTTCAAGTACACAGACTTGCATATTCTTAGTCAGGGAAAATTTTCTACAATTCAAGGATCTAACGCCGTCAGTAAGAGCTCGTGCTTGAGGACCTAACAACCTTTTTGTTCGAGGAGAGTTTTACCCTCAAGAATCTGAACATCTCGACGAATTGCTAAATCAGGCTGCAAAATAAACTGTCACTAGCTTAAGTATTCAGATATAGTACTATCTATCGAAATAGATTTGTTATCTAGTTTGCTTCAACCCTTTGCCAAAGAGGGGCATCTATAAACACCTCATTTTTACACTCGTCTAATTAATCAACTCGTCAACCCGATTACGACGGTTCTCAATGATGGATGAATATTCCAATGCTCTATTCTGCTACTAGATATATTTTAGAAATTTGGATGAGGTACCTTAAACTAACAAAATTGTAGAAATCTTACTACGATAGGAAAATATAATCCCAAAAATATAGAAATCATCATTTTGCAGACAAAAAGAAGTTTTACAATAAAAATCACTAAAAAATGACCAAATTATCAAAATACCCCTAACATTAAAACATCCTTAAAGCCCCACATTACGCTTAGAAAAATCCTTTCAAATACATAAAATAACAAATTGAAATCAAATAAATCATTCTACCAAATTTGACAAAATTATAAAAATGCCCCTCATAAGATTCACAATCATTTCACGCCAAAAAATTCATAAGTGATACAAACCAATAATCTTATCAAATTCCTTACAAAAAATCAATTCCAAAATATTCCAAAACATCAAAAAATGACTTCTCAACACAAAAGTCCTCTTTGGGGACAAAACAATAAATTTTCAATTTTAACAATTTAAAATTTTGAAATTAATAAATAAAATATTAATTAATGTAAAGTGAAATCTTAATAAAATTAATTTAAAATTTTGAACAAAAAAATTAATCAATCAAGCCCTCAAGCAAAATTATTGATGGTTGCCTACTTATTTAAGTGGAACCCCCTTGATATTTATTAAAAGACCCTTCCATCTGGGGGTCCAAATAATTAAATATATAATAAGGGGATTTTCCATAAAACTTAAAAATATATTTTTTCATTGTAACCAAGATTAAAAATCCTAATTTAAAAGACCAAGTCAATCTCATAAGACTTAAGTCAAAACCCTAATTAAAACCCTAATCTAAAGAAACCTAGTCAATCAAATAAGACTTAAGTCAAAACCCTAATTCACCTTATCTAAAAGGAGACCTAGTCAAATCCTAATTCTTTCAAAAAAATCTATAAATAGGAGCCTCTACAATCTAATCTCGTAGGTCAAAATAAATCCCAAAAAATGTAGGTCAAAAGTCTTCCTAGCATTCTCCAAACCCTAATTTTGAAGTCCTAACTCCCTATCTATCATTCAAATCCAGCTTTTACTTAAAAAATACCCAAAAAACCCTTTAAAAATACTCAAAAATCTATAAAAAAAATCATAAAACACTCAGATCTATGCAGAAGATACTTCATCTTGGAGATCAGAAATAGATCCAGTACCGAAAGAAAAGCAAGGAAACTCGTACAAGGACGCTACCCACTAATATTGAGGGAGCAAATCGTTGCGATCATCTAGGCATATTTTTTACTTTTTTTTTATTTATTCTATTTATTTATTTTAGATCTTTTGGTAATGTAATCCTTTTTTGGGAATTAGTAGAGACCGGCGTTTGTCGGGCGGGTTGGTGCCTAACACCTTCCAACCCCGTAACATGATCCTCGAACATATTCTCTTTGTAGATTAGTGTTTTATCTGTATGAGTCAATATTTGATTCCTAGACCATAATAACTAGGTGGCGACTGTCAAACCTCAAAAATCAAAAACAGATCCGCACACCCCGCAGATCGAGGGCTCTTTCAAGGGCAAGGGACCCTTTTTACATTGGAAAAGAAGCTATTTATAGAAATCCTAGGTTTCAAAAGGATCTATTCTTAGCCACCATCGCGATTACACATAAGAGCATGTGAGGAAATAACTCTTGAAAAATTGGGACAATCCAAGCCAGGTAGCATGTGCTACCTAGAGCTCTACATGCTTTGCATGCTTTCTGGTTCTTTTGGGGCTGAAACTCGGCTAGCTTGCTTTTTTTGGCTTCCTAATGGTAATGCAAGGTCTTGTTTCTAATTTTGGTATCCAATTTCTAGTGACTTGACCTTTGTCCTTCGTAGTGAACACGTGAAATCAAGAATTTTTGATAAATGCAATTAAACTTAATTAATATGATTTTTTACTTAATATAAAAAAATTAGAATGAAAATCGAGATAAATACTTGGAAAAAAATACGAATAAAACAGTGTTTTAAGACATTGATCACACTCCCAAACTATAATGACCTAAAATTTTTAGTATGTATCTCGAGGAAAGATTGTAGATTTTGAAGTTGATTTTAAAAGTAAGGATCCTTAATTTCAAATATTTGAGGTAAAATAACTTCACTAGTAGATTTAAAAGGGTCGAAAAACATATTTTAGCCGATATTCATGTTTTCATCAGAAGTCGAACGAAAAAATTGTCGAATTCTTGAATTTTGTGTCAATTTTTACCCAAAAGCTAAAAAGTTAATTTTGAGGCATAATTTGAGGTTCAATTGCACCTTTAGGTTCACGTCGAAAAATCACCTGAAATAGAGTATAAGAATGTCCAAATCGAAAATAATTCCTGAAATGATGCTTACGTCCCCACTTAGGTATAAATATCATAAACCTAACGAAAAATTTGATTTTTCTTATTTTTCTCTCCAAACAAAACTTAGACCATTTTTTTCAATTTTTGCAACTCAAATCTACGCCAAACTAGAATAATCCAAGCTTTTCCACAAGAAGGAAAATCACTTACTTCGTCAAGGACTATGCGTGGACGCAAAGAAATTCAATTTTTGTGAGAGAAAAGTTTTTGCGATCGACCAGAGACGATCTTAACTTTGATCAACCGTCGAAAATAACCAGAGATAATGCCTTTCCTTCTACTACCTTCTAGTTATACAAGATTTTCATAGAAAATACATTTGATCGTAGAAATCTTGGTCGTTCTTCCAACTATTTGATTATTTTGTTAAATTCACGCATGCTTGAATGGATTGAACCGTGTTTGTGTAATTATTTTTAATATATTTCATACAACTGATGTAATTTAAGGTTTTATATATTGCATAATGTTTTGAAATCAAATTGATACCTTTTGGATCTATTTTGGGTGATTTTTGAAAAAAAATACATAAACAAAGAAAAAAAATTTCAAGCTTCCTGCTTGTTAACAGCGCTGTCGCCGTCAGAAACTAAATGTCATTTTTAATTTTTTCTTTTCATTTATTTTAAGTTCTTTAATGAAACTAAGGTTTTACCCCCCATTTAAAGATCCAAATCTCATCATATCAAAATGTGATTTTTGGTTTCAAGAAAATAACGTAAATTTTAACGTTCTAGCCCGATTTTCAAAACTCAATATCTTTATTGTTTCTTTGAATTAAGATATATAAATTACATGATATTTTTCATGTTGTCGGGGACTTTCATTTACAAAATTCATTTTCAATTTCGACAACTTTGAAAATTTATTTTTTTCAACATTGAGCCAAATTTTCTCAACTTTTACGTCTTATAACTTTATCATTTTTTTCGAATCTTTTTACTCAACCAAAGCTATCGAATTAAATTGGTTGACATTCTATGGATTTCAAGTAATATTAAAAGAGAAACTATTTTGATAGATATGTATGAAGTTACACGATGGATTTATCAATTTATTGATGGATGGATAGAAAGAACGTATGTTCTCAATTAATTGATGGGGCAGTGCCTCCAGTCTTATAAAGTGGTCATGCTACGTAAGAAATGATAGATGGATACATTGATGGATTGATTGATGGATGGAAATAACATATGGATATTACTAGAGAACACTACTGAATCTTGCTTGTATTTTTGATAAAAAAAAATTAGTATATATTACAAATCAAAATTATTTTGTTTGTCAGAAAAGATTTGTAGAAAATCGATAAAGAGTGATGCATTGATGTGTATCTGAAAGCGACGAGTCAATTTAGGATAGTACTAGATGTCTTATGTTTTTTGGTAGTACGGGATACCTTAGAGCATATTACAGCTTATGAGATCTGGGATTTCTCCTACTTTCCTAAAGAACTTTACGCGATCTCTGTATAATATAGAGGTAGGCGGGGTTCACATACATTGCCTCTTGATAGGCTTCGACACAAGGGGTCTCCTAGGTTAGTTAGTGATCATTATTAGTCTGTAGTTGTCAAACAATCAACTTCACCATTAATTAAACTCAATATTGGATTCTTGGTCAACGACCAGTTTAAGCCGGATAAATGATCATCCAATCGTGGTATGATAGACCGATCATAAAATTAGATTATAACAATGGGATTCCATGTCGGATTGAAAATTTAGAATATCGAATTGCCATAGTCGAGACGTTTATATCAGCTTGTTCCTTTACTTTTTTATTGACTACACTGTCGTGCTCATAATATGTATCTTTTCTTTATTTTGTAATATTGATAAATGTTTTCCATTTGAAAGTTGTATGTATTATTTTAAATGATAGAAATGATAGATTGAAGTTTATTACAACTATTTATGGATTATGTTTATACATTTATCATATGTTACATTATGAAAATCTATATTATTTAACTGTTAAGATGTTTACTCATGTATGTATGACTTGTTGTTAGAATGATGTGCATCCTTCTTAATAACATTCCCCTATTACTTACCGTATCCTTCATATTACAGATTATTAGGCTTTTGAGGAGTCATTCATGGAGGTCCCTAAGGAGGATTATGTTGATATTTTATCGCCGCCGTCTATTTTAGGATTTTTAGAGGATCTTACCGATTATTTATTTATAGACAAGAAATATGTTTGTTTGAGAGTCTTGTAATGTAATGTATTAGGATATTGAAGATTTGGATTATAATTATGTTTGATGACAACTTCCGCTACTTTAGGTATTTATGGATGTTAGTTATTTTAGATCTCCTATGTAGAATTTCATTTCATAAGAGTTTGCTTATGTTTGTTCTATCAGGTTATATGTCTATGGTTACCTCATACTTCAAGATTATGGTTGATGAATCATCAAGATTTGTGTTGGGATTTCAGGGCATGCCAACGTGGTATCAGAGATTAATATTAGTTTCGAATGGGATGAGAGCTCTTCTATGTCTAGAGGTCTGTTAGAGTCTAGATTGAAAATAAGATAAAAAATAATAAGAAATTCCTTAAGGATATTAAGTACGAGATAATAGTTATTTGAGGAATTAATGGATTAAGTAGTATTAAATGAAATACATTTGAATGCATAAATGCTTAATGTATAATTAATACGCTGCCTAGATTTTGATGAAATGTTTTTTGGATTTGGTGAAATTATAGATTATTTCAATCACAGATTTTATAAGATGGCAGGCAGAGGTAGGCAACAAGAGGTCCCAACTGTAGACACCCCATTTTTGCATCCGCCTAATTAATCAACTCGTCAACCCGATTGCAATGATTCCCAATGATGGATGTGTATTCCATTGCTTTATTTTGTTACCAGATATGTTTCAGAAATCCGGATGAGGTATCTCGAACTGACAAAACTTAGAAACCACGCTACACTAGGTAAATACGACCCCAGAAACATAGAAATCATCATCTTGCAAACCAAAAAGAAACTTCACGATAAAAATCACTAAAAAATTACCAAAATACCCCTAACCTCAAAACAACCCTAGAGCCTACGTTACGCTTAAGAAAACTCTCTCGAACACATAAAATAACAAATTGCAACCAAATAAATCATTTCACCAATTTTAACAGAATTTGACAAAATTACGAAAATGCCCCTCATAAAGTTCACAATCATTTCACATAAAAATTTTCATAAATGACACAAACCAACATTCTCATTAAATTCCTTATGAAAAACCGATTCTAAAACATCCTAGAACATTAAAAACCGACTTGAAACGTGAAAAGTCCTCTCTGGGGGTAAAACGGTAATTTCACAATTTTCATAATTAAAAAATTCGAAATTAATAAATAAAATATTAAATAATTAAAGTGAAACATTGATGAAATTAATTTAAAAATTTGAACCTAAAAAATCGATTAATCAGACTCTCAGGTAAAATTGTTCAGGGTTCGTGAGATATTTCTTTAAGGACCCCTCCATTTGGGGGTCCAAAGAATTAAAGAAATAATGGAAGGGGGTTCTCCAAAAATTAAAAGTAAATCAAGCAAAACTGAAGTCAAGGTAGTAAAGTCAATTAAGTGAGACTGAAGTCAAAATTAAAGTCAATTAGCAAGACTGAAGTCAAGATATTAAAAGTCAATCAATTAAGACTAAAGTCAAAACATAAAAGTCATCAAATAAGACCAAAAGTTATAATAGAATTCTAATTAAATAATAACTCTATCTAATAGAGTTCTAACTTAAAAACAATTCTACCTAAAACAATTCTAATTAAAACACACATTCTACCTAAAACAATTTTAACTAAAACACAACTCTAATTAAAAGATCTCTAATTAAACACTAACTCTATCCAAATCAACCCTAAAAAACATCTATAAATAGAGGTGCTCACACCCTATTTTCGTATCAAATCATAAACCCTAGGAGAAGTAGGTCTAGAAGCTCCCCTAG
Source organism: Akebia trifoliata (assembly GCF_017979445.1). Taxonomy (NCBI): domain Eukaryota; kingdom Viridiplantae; phylum Streptophyta; class Magnoliopsida; order Ranunculales; family Lardizabalaceae; genus Akebia; species Akebia trifoliata. Next base: position 17,820,033 of record NC_141379.1, read on the forward strand.
CCCCCCATAAACCCTAGTTTTGGAGCCCCAACTCCTTACCTAACATCCCCCCTTCAATTTTAGTCTAGAAAACACCTAAAATCCCTCCAAAACATCACTAAATCTGTAACAAACTTGAAGAGTTCAGATTTAGAAACAAGAAGATACCTTGATCTAGGAGATCCGAAGTCAAATCCGGAGACAGAACGAAGCAAGGGAGTACAGTACAAGGAGCTCTTTTTGTCAGATCTGAGGGAACAAAATCCTTGCTATCGGAAAGGTATGAAATTTTTTATTTTTTATTTTTATCTAGGTTTTTAGCAATGTGATTATTTGGAAAGTTAGTAGAGACCGGCTTTGGCCGGGCGGGGTTGGTGCCTAACACCTTCCAACCCCGTACGTGATCCCCGACTCTTTCTCTTTCGTAGATTAGTTTGCCTTTTTTTAGAGTCAGTTTGGTTCCTAGACCACAATAACGGTGGCGACTCCCAAACCTCAAGTGTCAAAAGCGGATCCGCGCACCCCGCGGATCGAGGGCGCTTTCAGTGGCGACTCCACTAGGGACTATTGAGGATCAAACTTGAAAAACCCAAGTATGGGAGCATTGCCAAGATGACCTAATTTTTTTTTATTTAGTTGGATTTATTTTATTTATTTTTTTCTCTTTATTTATTTTTTTTATCTTGATTGTAGATGATTTTGAGTATTGCATTTTTTTTTCCAATTAAGGATCACTTTTTGATGACTCCTAAATAATGAAAGATTCAAATTAACCTATGAAAATGATGGAATGATGGAGGTTGGACAGAAATATTAAAACGTTTTTAGAGAATATTATAGCGAGAATTAAGTCTGGGAGCCTATTAATAAAATATAGATCTCGTCGAGTAGATTAATTTAGAATCTGAGTTCACTCAATTTCGTTATCGGAAGCCTTAGATATCATCGATGCAAGTTCAATCTGTAAATCTGGAATTATTTCTGAATGAAAGTTGGGACAGCAACGTTAAAACTTTTTTACAGAATATTCTAGTGAGAATTAAGTCTGAGAACCTCTTAATAAAACGTAGATCTCATCGAGTAGATTAATTTAGAATCTGAGTTCACTTAATTTCGTTATCAGAAGCCTTAGATATCATCGATGCAAGCTCAATCTATAAATCTGGAATTATTTCTGAATGAAAGTTGGGACAGCAACGTTAAAACTTTTGTATAGAATATTCTAGTGAGAATTAAGTCTGGGAACCTCTTAATAAAATTTAGATCTCGTCGAGTAGATTAATTTAGAATTTGAGTTCACTCAATTTCGTTATCGAAAGCTTTAGATATCATCGATGCAAGTTCAATCTGTAAATCTGGAATTATTTCTGAATGAAAGTTGGGACAGCAACGTTAAAACGTTTTTACAGAACATTCTGGTGAGAACTAAGTCTAGACACCTATTAATAAAATGTAGATCTCATCGAGTAGATTAATTTAGAACTTGAGTTCACTCAATTTCGTTATCGGGAGCCTTAGATATCATCGATGCAAGTTCAGATTGTATTTTCCTAATTCACAGAAAATTTGAATTTATCTAATGTTGGCACAATTAATGTTCTTGAGAGTGAGCTCATCTCAACCATTGTCATTCTATCATCAATGTAACACCTATTGGAATCTCGATTTATTTTGGATCACCCAAAAGTGATCATTGATTGGACCTTAAAAATTATAAAAATTATGCCTATTGCAATGTTCGTTTGATCATTATCATATGCCATATTTATTGATTAATTTACCATGATCTTGCTTGAAATACATGATTGATGTGATCGTAATGTTAATGTGCTTATGTGATGGGAATAATGTGATCTTAATTGAATATTCATATGATTTGAATGATTTTGGTTTTGATTAAATATATGATTGGTTTGATTGGATCCATGGGCCCATTTGTTTGAAAAAGGTCCCGGGCACACCCCACCCTGTTTTGCACACACCACCTGCACGTTTACTGTTTTACTCACTTACACGTCCCATTTAGCCAACGTGGCACTAGTGCGTGGCCTTGTCTCTTCGGAGATGCGACATCATTCATGAAACCCACAACTCCAGTCACGTACCTTAGGGTATATCAAACTGGGGGCATCAATACCATCTGATCAGGTGATTCTGAGAAGTATGTTGATGCACCTAGGCTGGAGCGACCTGAGCCTTTAACCTATTGTAAGCCACACAGTCACATGTCCCGATTGCCAACGTAGTACTAGTACGTGGTCGGTCCCCTCGTGGGATGCCAAACCATTTATGAAAGCTACAACTCTTGACTCGTACCCATAGGTATATAAAAGATAATCCAAGTATATCAATTGCACTTCTTGGTCAAAACCGGTGCTTAGCAAGATCTTGCCCCGATGTACCCTACTGTACGAGGGGGGATAGACTACGTCTATTCTAGACGAGAGGTATTTAAGTGGGCCCTTGCTCAGCATTGTGCGCCACCTCTCAACTGGCGATCAAACTGGCTGTTTTGGCTTCAGAGAAGTGATTAAGGTTTTAGATTATCACCTATACGGTATATCAAACAAAGTCACCACGTATCGAGAGGTATATAGGTGTGCTTGGGCAAGGGTGGGTGGCTAGATAAAAATGCATTGCACGTAGTAAACCTAGAGTCTAGAAGCCTTCCTATAGGTCACGACCCGATTGACTATGGTGTTTCCGGGTTGTTTTATTCAATCCAACCAACAGGTAGGTGGGCAGACCGATCTAGAATAATCAAACAAAACCCACAATATCGGTCCGACCCAATCGGTGAAATGTACCGATTAATTTGAATCACTTAAACCAGTTGACCCAATGGACAAATGGATCAAACTGATCGATACCAAATCAGTTGGACTAATTGGTTTCACTTTTAAAGATCCAGACCACTTTATCTAGAAAGATTCGATCTTAAGATCAAATTAATTTATCTGATCAAAGGTTCAATCCCAATCAGGGGTAGACCCGCATCTAACCTTTCTCACTTTCTTGGTCACTATAGACTTATGGTGCATTTGGATTCGATTTTCCGCCAGCGGGCTAATTTATATCAAAAAATTTAATCATGGGTTAAGAGTGAAACCTTCATAATCAATGATTAATCTTAGGTGCCCCTAAATGTTCTAAATCCTCATCTGTGTATTTTGGATCCGTCAAAAGAGTTATTTAGTCCAAGTACCAGTGTTGTTAAGTCCAAGTAGTCCATCCACCCAGAAGGACCTTCTCTCTTTGTAGAATTAATACCTGAGTTTTCTTTGAGTTTCAATCCAGTTTTTGTCAGTCTTTAAATCCAGTAGTCGAGTTTGTCAATCAATGTTTTTCAATTCCAATAAATATAGAAGCTTCTGATTATCATACTTGTAATAATGATTTGAGCATAATATCTAACATGAGAAATGACTTAAAGCTCACTAACCAATTTGATAAATATTGGAATTAAAGAGTACACTCAAGAAGTGCAAATTGGTGATACATTATCCTCAAGAGAACATGAGAGAATAGTAAACTTACTTGTGAGAAATTCAACAATATTTCTTGCATGATCTCATAAGGATATATGGATGAATTACACAAAAACATAGATCAAGTCAAGAGTGATTTAAAAGTCAAAGATTATCGGTCAAAGATGATATAGCTGAAAGCATCAACAAAGATGCAAGACTTACAAGTGGATCTACCATGTTTCTCACTCAAAAGAAAGAAGAGTTTCATTCGCAAAAGAATATAAGATTTTTTTTTAAGTTTGGAAAATGTTGAACAAGTCAACGTCAAATACAAAGAAGTCAATCACACTCAACTTTGTAAAAAATGACAGAAGATTTCTCTTTATCAGAAAAAGATCGAAGATTATTCCTTCTCAGAAGAAGACTGAAGAATATTCATTCTCAAAAGAAGACCTTACTCGACAGAGCAATCCAAAATATTAGATTTTTGAAACTTTGACCAAGTTCGAGCCGCATATCAAAGGAGGCCTCTTTTGGTCGAATCATTTTCCTATCTTACCAAAAAAAAA